>NC_058132.1:539429117-539456436 GCF_016433145.1 Gracilinanus agilis | reverse complement strand
AAAAAAAAACATTACAGTGTTACTCTAAAATGCAAAGAAAAATTCATAAAATTTGATACAAATGATTTACTATATTTCTGTGAATAAACTCTAATTACCTCATTAAAAATACTTGAAAATTCTTGGTCACTAATTTTTCTTTTCCTCTAAGACAACATATGAAAATATAACATAGGGAAACAAGACCTAACATTCTCTACTTGGGGTTAGGAATCTAGATTCTAGTCTAAATAATGACTATTTCTGGACTTAGAGAAATCACTTATTAGCTCTGTGGCTCATAGTTTCCCAGTTGTGGAAGGCATATCTGCTATTCCCTTCTTAACAGAGATGTACTCAGGGTTAATGTGATACTTTGTATGGAAATCCTCTCAGCTTTGTGGAAGAATGTGTCATATGAATACAATTGTTTTAGGTTTAATATAATTTTTTGAGTTATCAGAAAAAAGGAAAGTAGAGAAGAGGAAAAAAAACATATTGCCATTCATCTCAAATTCTCCTGTAGCCAACTATCCTATTCAGTCGCAAGCTCCTACATTAGTTTCTCTTTCTAAAAACAGGCAGAAAAATGTTGGTGAGGGAACAACGTGTAGCTCCCATATGTCTAGGGTATTCTTTTCCAAACAGTATATCAGGCCAGTTCTGGTTGTCTCAGATAAGTTCTTAAAATGGTATGACATAACAATCCATATTTTCTTATTTCTCTTGTCCAAATTCTGACTGGAACAAACAAGTAATTTTGGCAGGACGGAGAGATGAGGAAGGAAGTGTGACTAGAGTGGGTATGGATGTGATGTGATGTGAAATATATGAATATACTGATGACTGGACTGTTTTGAATTTCATAAACTGTGTAAAAAGGAATTCTTTATTCCTTTTTTAATTTAACAGGGGACCTCAAGGTCCTCTTACCTTAGAAGTGTGTAGGGATTAACCAACCCACAGTGACAGGAAGTAGAAACCATAGAGATTTCAAGAAGGAACAATAGAGACAGGAAGTGAGGTAGAAAAAGGATATAAAAGGGGCCAGTATCAATTGGTTGGGGTTTCAGTTGCTGACAGTTAGGTGTTGGCAGTTGCGGGGAAGTTGACTACTGTGAATGTGTTGGGTTGGTGGTTGGTATTTAGCTGCTTAAATATAAAAGGTGAGTCTGAGCATACTGATAGGGCTTTTTGGCTTTTGGGTTTTGGGCTTTTGGTTTGAACTGTTAGATTTCTTCTTGAAATTTTGAGAGGTGATTGGTCTTCGTTGACAGACCTAATAGGAGTCTGATTAAACACTGATTTGGGTTGGTTTTGATTAGGGTAGATTGGGTTGGAATGTTGTGGAGTAGTCATTATTAGCAGTAGTTATAGGTAGTTATAGATAGACATAGTCAGTTTTAGGTAGTTAATTATAGGTTGTTACAGGTAGTATAAGTGTGGGAAGGGAGCAAATCAAAGATTCAATCAAGCGCACATCTGGAATTTGGAGCTGAAACTGGCCTCATGGAATCTTGAGGAGGTTCTGTTTGGAAAGGGCCAGTGAAGAAGGAATTTTGGTGAAGATTCTGAAGAATCTCAATTGCCAAAAACTCCAGAAGACTTTTAAGCTTTTTCTGTGGGGCTTGGATGGTGGAAGGTGGCAGGAAGGCTCTGGGAGGAAACAGCTCTTATAAATCTCAAATTCCCTGGCATCTTTGGAGACTACAACAGCTAAACTCATTGTACAGACTTTCATTGCCAAAAAAGAGGAATCTCTGATAGTTGTGCTTTTGTTTGGCCATAGTGCCCAGACTCCAGCGGGAGTGGGCACCTGGGGATCTTTTCTGGGTCTAGTTTGTACCCTTTCCTTTCCATTATTCCTTTGCTTGTTAGCTAGTAATAAAGTAAGGAGATAGTGAGAAGAGAGTCAGTTTCTGGGACCAAGCCACAGAAGAAGCCAGAACTGATCTCTTGGAGAGGGATCCTTAGTTGTTAGGGTAGCTTCTCTTATTCCCTCTTACCTCAAATAATCCCTAATAACACTTTCCCTAATACTCTGAAGTTCCATATCATTAGATTAAATCCTTATTAGTTTATTAGTTGAAGTTTGGGGATGTTACCTTGAGGGGAGGAGACCTTCGGGTGGCTGAAGGGAAGACAAATACCCACTCCATTTTGAAGAGAAAAAGTCTTGTGAATTGGAGTCTGGGGAGCTTTATTCCAAGATTAGTGGCACAGAAGATTCGACCTAGTCCACCAGAATCTCAAGTGAAACCCAATATCATCTGCCAATATCCCTACCACAGATTTTCCTTTGGGGAAACCCCCTTGAAAACTATACCCTCATAGATCTTCTCATTGTGGGGATGAGGTGTTAGCTATACTGGCCTATTGAAAGCTATCAAATAGGGAGTTCAGATATACACCTCAATATCATCAATACTCTTCCTCATACAGTAGTTATATAATAACTAGTATAGATACTAGGAAATTTCCTTTCACTACCTCTTTCCTGTATTTGGCTTCTTTACTATATTCTTTTCTATCTCTATTTTAATAAAACTAAATTGTTAATTGTTAAAAGCTGCTCTTTATTTTTGTCAAACCCCTATTTTAATCCTTACAATTGGAAAGATATAGAAAATACTATAGATTGATCAATAATAACATGCAGAGAAAACTTTGTGGGAAAGTAATGCTAAAGACAAATCTATATACCATTGCATCCACTTTTGCATATATGAATGTTTGGGGAATAAGAGAGTATAGAATTATTTTCTCTATTATTTTGTATTTCTCTTCTATTGATAATACATATTATGTATGTATATAAACATATATATATATGTACTTGTGTCAATTTGATTTCAGAGCATCAGGATAATAATTAAAATGATAATTATCATTATTTATCATCTTGTATTCTACTATTTCCAAAAATTTCATCTAGGTGCAAATCTGGGTGAAATCATTCTTTGACATTTTTTCTTCTTTTTTAATGTTGTATTTTTTATTAAATAAATAGATAAAATAAGCTTCTTGTTAACAAATGGAAAAAAAATTTTGGAATGCAAACTAATATTATGAAGCTTTTTTGAAAGCAAATTTAGAACTTCTGTATCAGGAAGGATGATAAGGATCTACACCCATTCTTCTACCTACATGCTTTTGCTTTCTTTTTATTTTTTCATATATTTTCCTTAAAAATTCTTCAAAGCTTAAAATTTACAAGTATTTGTTGTGATAGAATCTATTAAGATCATTCTTAATTCCTTATAAGTTAATGTTACAGTCATTTGAGTGTAAAGGTTTTGTCAGTAATAGTGTTCTGGATGTGGGTTGTTATATTTGTTGAATTCAATGAAATTTTTAAAATTTTTGTTGTTTATTCCTATTGAAATATAATGTGTATTAATTTATGACATTATTTTAAACTTTTGATCCATAATTTTAGTCATCAGTTCATGTCTTTGTAGGTGCAATGAAAGAGCTATATTTAAACAACTTACCATGGTGTTTAATGATCTCCCCTATTCATTTGCATAACATGCATTGATCAATTAATTTAGGCTCCTTAATGATAATATTTCTTTTATTTCTATTGTTAATAACCTTATTTTTCATTGTCATCCTAAAATCTTCCAAGGCTATGTACATATTTATATTAATTGATCTTCATTTAACAAATCTTTGCTGACAGAAAATTGATTCAATTTTATTCAAAGGAATGTACTTATCATCAGTCTTTAATACTGAATAGTAAAGTGATGATTACTTGAAAAATATTTCCATTAGATATTAAATTGCTCATCATATGTTTTAAGGAAATCTAAAAGTATTCTGCCTCCTTTTTCATGAGGAACAGTTAATCTTTTCAGCCTCTTATTGATGACATCCAGTATGTTTCATAATTACTATGAATTATTTTAGGTCTACTTTCCAAATATTTTATGACCCCTATTGCAGTTCCCAAATTGTGTGCTATCACTAGTACTGAAGAATTTTAATTTACTCCAAATTCCTTCTGACTTTTGAGCTTTGATTTCAGAATACCAAGGTTTCCTAACATTCACAGTTTAGTTCTTGGTAGAATTTTGATCAGTATTAATTCTTTATGGAACACCAAGGTATTTGCAATTATTGCTTAAAGTCATTAATTAAGTGTGATTTTCAAGAAATAAATATTAAAGACATCACTCTCTATTTTCCTCGGAGAATATTAATAGTTTTCTACTTATCCAGTACAAATTATATTATGCTATAACTAAAGATTCCATGAGATAAATAGGGGATTCATGTGCTTTTTCAGTGGAATAATTATTTTTAAGATCAACCTTATATGCTAAGAAATTTTGAAATTTAATTTCCTTTTTTACATTCAGATCCAATATTTAATATTGATTTTCTGACATTTTGTGATTCATGTTCCCTTTCTATTTTCTCCTATAATTCCTTCCCAATATTGCAGGTGACATAGATTATGCATGTGCTATCATGTAATATCAATTTTGATACCTATGCTGTGATAGAAGACATATATTGTTCATACAAGAAAAAACTTATTAAGGTATTAAACTAAAAAATCGTATGCTTTAAAAAGCTTAAGTCAGACACCAACAGTTCCACCTAAAGAGGTGGATACCCTTTTTATCATGAATTTCTTGGAGTTTGATAATAGTTTTTATTCACAGTTGAATAAAAGTGTACATTAAAAGATTAATTACCTATTTTATTGGGATTTCCTATTTAATTTGATAGCCAAACTCATTTCAATAAAAAAAAAAAGAAAAATTGATATAAGGCTAGGGTGAAACTTAAGGGTTATAACAGTCTCCTTTAAAAAATAAAAGAAATATTTATATCAATTACTGGTGGCATTATTTTCATGATGTTTGAATAGAAAACAGTTTTCCATGTGGATATGAACAAACTTTACCTTCTCAGGATATTTAGGTCTATTTTATATATTTATAGTATCTGAATAAGATATGAAGGCAGAACTCTTAAAGGTTATTGATAGTCCACTACTTTGGTATAAAATTGTTCAGGATGATTATCAAATAATTATCAAATTTTTAACAAGTTCTTTTTAAAATACCTGACAATTTTTAGAATTGTGTGCTCATATCTAGAGCAATAAATATATCTATAAATATGCATAGACAGTATATGCATATAGTACATAGGTAAATAGGTAGATAGTAGGTAGATAGATAAGGAGACAGGAAACAAACAGACAGACATAGATTAATTGATGAATCAATAGATTGATAGACACATAATTACATGGTCTTCTTAGGCATAGATATAATTATATAAATTAGATATATATGTGACACCTATATGCACACAGACATTCATATATGTATTTGTGCAAAATATAACCATTATTGTCTTTATTTTAAAAGTTAATTTTTAAAAATGTGCTAGTTCTTAACACCTGAGAATAAACTTGTATAGTAATCTATTATCAATTATTAAATGACTGGAAAACATATATAGAAATAATTATACCTTAATTGTGACTATGACATTTATGGTGTCACTGAAAATTTAGAATCTGTCAAAGGATTTTACTGATTCTAAATTTTCAGTGACACCATAAATGTCCCTGAATAATAAATGTATATAATTTATGTTGCTTGTTTGATTCAAGGTATGTTTTTAATGTGTTGAAATTCTGGGCACTAGAAAAGCAACTAGAAAAATTTCACATCTTTTTGCTTTGCAGATTCTCTCACCTCTGATTTCATGTTATACTTATTAAAACAGTAATTTTTTTGTAAGAAGATTAATTAATTTTATTAAACTTTGTTTTTCATAATTACAAAACCTAGCAACATTCAATATACTGTCTTTCATATAATATTATTTTAGTTTGATTTTAGAGGTATCCTAAACAAATACACGTAAAAAATAAAGTTAAGAAGCATATTAGAAAAAAAGAGTATGATATCTGAAGTTGTATGACCTGAGTTTAAATACTAGCTCTATCATTTATTACCTGTCTGAATTTAAGATTTTTAAAATTTCAGAAGCTGTTTCCTCATCTATAAGTTGAAAGGATCTCTTTGAACGGTCAATCTATGATCCTGTTATCTGCCATAAGAAAAATTCACTTTGTATTAAAATTAGCCGATTTTGAATTTCCCATTTAGAATAGGACTAACCAAGTAGTTTCCAAAATGATTATTCATGTATGTGAAGCAGGTTCAATTTTTTTCTATTAATTTGCAAAAATTGTTCTAGGATGAGCATGCTTAAATGACTAAGTTGAGGATTATGGGAAAATATAATTTTATGAAATATAATTCTAGGCCCCATAGCTTTTAAAGATCCTTGGCAGGGGATGGAACTAATTTTTTTGAGTATTAGTTACTCTAAATATATCATAGTACCCAACATCAAAGTTCAGGGTTCATTAACACAACTCTGGCTCAAATTTCCTTTATAAGTTTCAAAAATGGCCAATTTCAAAAGACATTCAGAAATTTTGTCTTTGTCATTTCATAATCTAGCATACATTCATTCAATTAGGACCAAAATACTCTTTTCAAAATATAAAATGTATTTTCCATTTATTTTTGAAATATTTTCTATCACAATTTTATTTAATGCTTTATTGAGGTAGCCAAGATGACAAAGAATGTACACAAGCCTACCTAATCGCTATCAAATTACTCTGCAAATACCAATGATAAAATGCCTAAAAATGAATTCTGGAGCAGCATAACCCTCCAAAATAGGGTAGGTGAAATAATTATTCAGGGCCAAATAATGTAGAAGGTTGACATAAAAGATATATTATAATAAGATGGAAGTAAAGCACAAAGCAGCATACCAAGGCAGGTTCCACCATCCCAAGAAGCCTTAAGGAGTGGTGACTGAATCAGCAGAAAACTTTTCCAAAGCTCTCAACTATAGACAGTAAATCAAAATTTGAGTTTTAGAAGAAAAATTGGGAAAATAAATTAAAGTAATAAAAGAAAATCATAAAGAAGACTCAATAGCTTGATAAAGAAGGTACCAAAAATACTAAATAAAATAATATCTTACTAAAATAGGCCAATTGATAAAAAGTGCACAAAAATCTAATGAAAAGAAGAAATTTCTAAAAAGCAGAAATTGCCAAAAGGAAAATATATACAAAATTAACTGAAGAAAATAACTCCTAAAAAGACAGAATTTGCCATATGGAAAAAAGAGATGAAAAAAATCATTGAGGAAAAGTTTTTTTAAGTATAATTTGCCAAGTAGAAAAAAAAATTCAAAAGCTCACTCAAGAAAATCATGCAATGGAAGTTCGTAGCTCCATGAGATATCGAGAAATAATCAAATAAAGTCAAAATAATGAAAAATAGAAGAAAATATGAAATATTTCATGGGAAAAAATAACTGGACAGGAATATCAATTCAGGAAACATAATCTAAGAATTATTGCTCTACCTGAAAGCCATGATAAAAAAGGAGCTTAAATATCATCTTTCAAGCCATTTTTGAGGGGAACTTCCAGATTAAGATGGCTACAGAATAGAAGTAGCACACTTACTTTCCTCACCACTGTAGCATGCATGATCTTAAATGGGTTTAAACTGCCTCACAGAATTCCACAGTACCCCCCAAAAGTCCAGGAGAGGGGGCAGTTGGGACAGTTAAGAACGTGGGTATAAAAAGCAGGACACCCAGCTAGGCAAGGACTCTTTGTGAATCTGGGTGGCTGGGAAAAGGATAGGATTTGCTTCTCTTTTTGTTAGCTCATCTCCTACCTCAGGGAGCAGGGCTTTACTTTGTTGTTTATATTATACAGACTAACCAGGTTCTGTGCACTGGATAAATACCTCACTTGCAGGATCTCAGTTAATCTCTGATCAATATAGATCTAAAATCAAGATTACCTTCACCATCTTAAGCTTGATAACATTAGATTAAGGGAAAGTCAATTTGTGAGGGAGTTAAAAATATAAATTATTCAAAAAAACCTCTGGGGTTTGCTATATCTAACAAGTTTCCTGAAAATAAAAGGTAGCTTTCCTTATCCTCAATCCAAAAATTTACCCTCCTTTCCTATATTTCCAGAAATTAATAAATCCCTTCCCTTGTTAAGTTTGTGTGCCAGTGTAAAGCTATATTTTTAAGTTTTACCAACCAATTTCATACATTACCTAGGCCAGATCTTCCTCCAGGCAGGCACTGAGCATAACTATTATCCAGAGGGCAAGATTCCTGTTTTGAAGACATCCTGAACATATATATATATATATACCTTAGACTTTGGGGAATAATCTTCTGTAGGATTATTTCCTATCTATCAACCAAATTAGCCCTGGGATAGCCTAGTAAAGATAGTCTCCATTTCTTGATCTACAAGGGTTTCTGTTATAACTGTTAAACTGTTATTTTGGGGAACAACTGATCAGGAGGGGGACGAGAAAGAATTCTAATCATTCACTCTCCTCCCTGTTGTTAGTATAACCAGCTTCATCTTCTTCTCTGTCTCTATTACCAACCATTTCCAAGTGGACCCATCTTTCACCACTAACCAATATATGATAACTCAAAAGGACAAAAAAAAACAAGTTCAAATGAATGATGGGACTTCAAAATGGGGTGCAGAACAGAAGATATATGAGATTTGTACATTTCATTTCTATAAGGGGATGAAATAGCTCCTACAAAAATACAAACTGATCACCCTTCCCCCATATCACTTATGATGCCAGAGTCAGAGGCAGTGTGCCAGAATTAGATTGAGCATGGGGCAATCTCTAGGTACTTGGAAGCCAACTAAAACTACCCGGGACTTACCCCTGAGAGTAGCTATACTTGTGACCTAAGGAGGCTGAAGAGTCTGGACCTTGGTCACTGAGATAGAACAGAGATGGGCGGAGCACAGTAGAAGTCATGGAGACTCAGGCAAAAAATGCTTTGTAGCTCCATAAACAGAGAGCTTGCCCTCCTCACTCAGACTTTTGGCTGGGAAGGAAAAATCAGCATAGTGATGTCCAACAATGCCCAAGAAACCTCCAAAAAGAACAAGATAAAAGCAATGACCCTGGATGATTTTTATGGACAAAAATTCCAGACCACAGAGGAGACAGTAGAGGAGGAAAAACAAGTAAACACACCCAAACCTTCCAAAAAATGAAAATTTATCATAAGCTCTTGAAGAGTTCCAATCTGAGATCATGAGAAAGGTGGAAGAGATTTGGAAAGAAAAGTGGGAAATAGTTCAAAAAGAAAATAATAGTAAAGACAAAATTTCTCACTTGGAAATTGAGGTACAGAAATCAAATGAAATGATAAGCAAATCAAAGACCAGAAATGACCTGCTAGAAGCCATGAAAAACATGGTAGATCATACAGAAAAGGAAAATCAAAAGATTAAAGGCCAAAAGCAGACTTTAATGACTAGAACTGGGCAAGTAGAAGCTAATAATCTCACAAGACAGCAAGAATTAATAAAGCAAAGTCAAAAGACTGACAAAATAGAAAGAAACATGAAATATCTCACTGAGAAAATGAATGACCAAGAAAACAGGTCTAGAAGAGACAATTTGAGAATCATGGGTCTACCTGAAAACTAAGAAACAATCAGGAATCTTGACATCATACTATAAGGAATTAACCAAGAAAATTGCCCTGATGTTCTTCCACAAGAAGGAAAATAGACATTGAAAGAATCCATAGATCATCATCTACATAAAATATATAAGCAATGACATAATATCATTAGTAAACAGTTAAACATAAAATGGTATAGTATCAAGATTTCTAAAGAAGGAATTAAAGGACCTTGAGGAGTATTAAGACAGTAAGACCATAGTAGTGGGGGCCCTCAATCTCTCACAGTCAGGACTAAATAAATAAAAAAAAATAAATAAGAAAGAAGTAAGGGAAATGAATGAGATGTTTAATAGATATCTTGAGAAAACTGAATTGGAATAAAAAGGGATATACTTTCTTCTTAAGAGTATATGGTATTGTTGTGAGGAAGATCAGTTAGTAATTAAGTATTAAGGTTGACCTAGCAGGAAGGACTGGAACATTCCAAGGTGGAATGAAGGAGTAAGAAGTGACTTGTGCCCTGAGAGAGTCTCCATTAGGGGTTGGCATAAACTGTTGCTAGCCCTGGGAGATCTCAGCCTGCACCCTGATTTCTCTGGGATCCTGAGTGGTGGTGGTTTCTAACAAGAGGACAAGAACTACAGAGCAGAACCAAGGGGAAGAGGAGTTTGGGATCTGGTGGACAGCATCTTAAGCACACTCGCTCTACTTGGATACCTTGGACCACCTTGGCTTTTGGCATCCTGAGATCATCTGTGGATTACCATGAGAAACCCCCAAAGGCACACATGGGCCCTTTAGCTGTGCTGGTCAAGCTTAGCTGGAACCAGGTTTGAAGCAGCCACCCAGACACTCCATTAATGCTCCTTTGGACTCTGCATGCTTAGATCACTAAGATTAGAGTAGAGAAGTCCTCCCCTTGCTCTGTAGTTTTGCCATTTAGGTTTTAGTGTAGAATTCCCTATCCCACCTTTTAGTTGAACATAATTAAACCTGTTAAAACATTTTACCTTACCTGCTGGTTTTTAAGACTCTGGCCTAGTAGTGAGCTGGTGACATTTGGTGACATTCTTGTCAGTTATCAGCAGCTTAGTTGTTTACTCTGATCTCTCCATCCTGGTCCTGACTCTCCACAACCCAGTGTGTGTAACCACAACCATTTAGATTATATTGTAACATCCCTGGTGCCCTCCATATATCCATATTTTTCACAGTATATATACAAAGATCAATCATGTACTAAGAGCAGTGATTCCCAAAGTGGTAGCTACCACCCCCTAGTGGGTGCTGCAACAATCTAGGGTGGGGTGGTGATGCCCACAAGTGCATTTATCTTTCCTAAATTGCTATTAAAATTTAAAAAAAATAATTTCCAGGGGTTCTGGAAAGGGGGCTGTAGGCTAAAAAATTTTGGGAACCACTGTACTAGAGGATAGAAACATAGCAAACAAATACAGAAAAGTAGAAATAATAAACACAAATTCTTCAGATCATAATATGATAAAAATTATAATTAACAAGGGTCCCTTGGAAGGCAAATTTAAAATTATTTGAAAATTAAATAATCAAATTATTCAAAATCTGTATGTCAAAAAACACTCATAGAAACAATTATGGACTTCATTAAATAGAATGTCAATGAGGAGAGAACATATCAAAATCTATAGGATATAGCCAAAGCAGTACTAAGGGGAAAATTTATATCTCAGAGTGCCTATAACAACAAAAACAAGAAGGAGGAAATCAATTAATTGGGCATGCAACTTAAAAAAATTAGAAAAAGTACAAATTAAAAATCCCCAGATAAAAACTAAATTGGAAATCCAAAAAATTAAAGGAGAAATGAATAAAATTGAAAATAAAAGAACTATTGAATTAATAAATAAGATCAGGACCTGGTACGTTGAAAAAACAAATAAAGTCAATACAGTACTGGTAAATCTAATAAAAGAAAGAGAAGAATCAAATTAATAGTATCAAAATTTTAAAGAGCAATTTCACTTCTAAAGAAGAGAAATTAAGATAATTATTAAGAGCAACTATGCCCAATTATATGGCAATAAATATGATTATCTAGGTGAAATGAATGAATATTTTAAAAAATATAAAATTCCAAGATTAACAAAAGAGGAAATAGAATACTTAATTAATCCCATCTCAGAAAAAATAAATTGAACAAGCCATCAATTAATTTCCCAAGAAAAAAATCTCCTGGGTCTGATGAAGTCACAAATGAATTCCATGACATTGAAAAAAACAATTTATTCCAAAACCAAACAATATATTTGATAAAATATGCAAAGGAGTTTTACACAATTCATTTTATGACACAAACATGGTACTGATTCCCAAACCAGGGAGGCAAAAAACAAACTAACAAAAAAAAAAAACAGAAAGAAAACAACAGACCAATCACTTTAATGAACATAGATCCAAAAATCTTAAATAAAACACTATCAAAGAGACTACGGCAAGATTTAGACCAGGAATTCAAGACTTGTTTAACATTAGGAAAACCATTCACATAATTTACCATATCAATATTGAAACAAATAGAAACTACATGGTAATCTCAATAGATGCAAAAAATCTTTTCAAAAAATACAACACCCATTCCTATTAAAAACATTAGAAAATATAGGAGTAGAGGGATCTTTCCTCAAAATAATAAATAGTATATATCTAAAACCATCAGAAAGAATCATATGCAATGGGGATAAGTTAGAGGCTTTTTCAAAAAGATGAGAAGTGAAGGAAAGATGACCATTATCATCATTATTATTTAATATTGTAGTAGAAATGCTACCTGTAGCAATTAGAGAAGAAAAAGAAATTTATGGGATTAACGTAGACAATGAGGGAACTAAACTATCACTCTTTGCAGATGATATGATGGTATACTTAGAGAACCTGAGAAAACAAATTAAAAAGCTAATGGAGGGCAGCTGGGTAGCTCAGTGGAGTGAGAGTCAGGCCTAGAGACAGGAGGTCCTAGGTTCAAACCTGGCCTCAGCCACTTCCCAGCTGTGTGACCCTGGGCAAGTCACTTGACCCCCATTGCTCACCCTTACCAATCTTCCACCTATGAGACAATACACTGAAGTACAAGGGTTTAAAATAAAAGCTAATGGAAATAATTAATAATTTTAGCTAAGTTACAGAATAAAAAATAAATCCACATAAATCATTAGCATTTTTATTTATTTCCAATAAAAATTAGCAGCAAAATTTAGAAAAAGGAACTCCATTTATAATCATTCTAGGCAATTCAAAATATTTGGTTATTTATCTGCCAAGAAAAACTCAAGAATTATATGAACACAACTACAAAATACTTTTTGCACAACTAAAACTAGATCTAAACAATTGGAAAAACAATAATTTTTATGGATAGGAAGAGCTAATATAATAAAAATGACAATCCTACCCAAATTAATTTACTTATTAAGTGCCATACCTACCAAACTACCAAAACCATTTTTTATTTAATTATAAAATTATAAAAAAGTTCATTTTGAAGAACAAAACGATCAAGAACATAAAGGGAAATAATAAAAAAGAATTGAAGGATGAAAGCCTAGCAGTACCAGATCTTAAACTGGACTATAAAGCAAGAATCATCAAAACAATATGGTACTGGCTAAGAGATAGAAGGGTAGATTTCCTGTGATCCCCAACGGATTTCCTGTTTTGGATTACGTCTTCAAGGTGAGGGAAGGCTTTAAATATTGGGAAGTGACTTTGAACTTCCTCTTTAGCTACCTGGGTGCGGGAAGATACAAAAGGTAAAATGGCTGAGGTAGCAGTTTGAATACTTACAGGCGCGTGGTCTAATGATTTTTATCTCTATCAGCATGGCTTTTATTAAAATACTATTCTCCCTTTTAATATCTGCCTTCCTCATTTTTAATAACAACAGTTTGGCAAAACAGAAGGTTGAAGTTCGTACCCTAAAGTTTTTAGATAGCCTAAGAAGAGCATTTAGAGCCATGCCTGCCTTTTGACCATCTTGCTCAGCACTTTTGAGCAATGTTCACCATGTTTTTGCTAAGAGCAACAGCATGTTTTTGCCTCACATGGGACTCAGCCAGCAAGCTGAACCCAACCCACCTTTGGCGGCTCCTGGCTTCTGGGTACCCTGCCAGTGCCTCTGCAGCTGATCTTCCTGGGTCCTGACCTGGCCTCCCTTCCTCTGCTTCTATTCTCTGCCTAATCCTGAATCTCGAGCCCTCCAGTACAGACCGCTGCCTCATGTTCCTGCCTGCCCTGATCTCTGACAAATTCCCAGCCCACCTGAGCAGACTCCTTCTTTTGATCATGCCTTGCTGGTGCTGCTTGTCCTGTTCTGAGTCCAGAATCCCGAGCCCCAACAGCTAAAATCCCCAGCTGCAGCTTTCACTACCTCCCGGCTCTGACTTGCCGAGATCTTGATCTTCAGAGACTGCTACAGCTGCTGCTTAAGATTTAGTATTAACCGCCCCCCCCCACTCTCTTGGTAATGGCCTGCATTCTAGTCTCCACATGTTTCTCTAAAGGCCTAATTTAGGCACCCCCCCCCGTCTCTCCACATGGGTATTTTTCTAAAAACTGACCTAAGCTTTTCTTTAGCCCAGAGCCCACAATTCCACGTGGGTGCGCTAGTATTTATGCTTCAAACAGGAAGTAAAATGACAAACTTTTTTGCTATTATTAAACTCAAACTCAGGGGAAAAGAAATTCACCCCATACCTGCTCAGAACTTTGAACTAAGAGCAGTGACTGATTATAAGGATCCCGAATTTGAACTTTAAATGGTACCAGATGTGGATTTTAAAACCTCAGAACTCAGGGTTTTAAAAAGACTTTGTATCTTACTGCATTTTGCTGATTAGTTTTGTGAATTAATTTTTTTTTATTTCGTTGATTTTCCTGTTGCACTGAATCATTTTAAGTTAATGAAGTTTGTGGCTTCTAGATTAATTCTGTTTGTTATTTTATTGTAACTCCCAAATAATGAGAAAAATCTATTAGAACTGGTAGAAGAGGTTTTTTTGATCGTATAGTTTGATATCTGGTACTCATATTATATTTCCTAATTTATTTTAAGGTTTCATTTTTATTGTAATCAAAACAATGCTGTGTTCTCATACAATTTGAACATCTTACACATATTTAAAGTTGTAAATTGCCTTATGTATGTTGGATTATAGGAGCACATGTCTTTTAAGTTTTTATTCTATCTTGGTAATTGTGTACAACCTTGGAGAGTTTGATGCCTGCCTTGAGATTTAAATTGTAATTTTATGAGAGGTCTTTTAAAAATTTACTTTAGATGCCTAGTACCCTTCTGTATAAATGATAAGGTTTTTATGAATTTATTTTAAAGAATTGTTGTCTTAAAGGATAAGCTTTATATATTTTATTGTGAAGAATTGTTGTCATATTTTTTTGATGTTAGTCTCTTTGCTTTTATCAGAAGAATCTAGAATTCCTGAGGATAATTTAGACCAGAATGTTTTTTTTAATATCAGATTTTTATATGGAAGCAGTAACAGAATTTGTTGAGAAACACTTAGCCAGGGTTTAAAAATTGTAACAAGTATATAATTTTTTAAAACATCATTGTTTATTGTTTTAAAATGTGTTATTAGAAATTATGGTACTCTATTTGAATGTGCATTGTGAATCTGCTATTTTGTAAAACCCATTTACACTCATAGAAAATCTCATTTTTGGGTAACAACACCATTCACTAGTTCTAAGCTATATATATATTTAATTTTTAAAACATTCTTTTTTTAATTAGAGCAATTGACTTTTCCTTTTTCTCATCTTGTACTGGAAGTACATATATAATCATTGTTTATGCTTTTTTTTAAATTTTACAGTGATATAAGCTTAGTGCAAATACCTGAAGAGCCTATGGGACTGTGATTTAATGCCTCTCTATCTGACTCCAGGAGAAGTGCCAATCCACATGGTCACAGAGATTTGACTGAGAATCTGCATGAATTGCAGGAGTTTTATGTCAATACTTGAAGGGCTTGAAACTGGGGTTTGAGTTTTGGAGTCAGCTTTTCTAATGCTTAGAGGCTCAGTCCCCCTCAACTTAAATTCATAGAGAAGCACCTAAGATTGGTTGTTTATTGCTCATTTCACTGAGAAGTTGAAAACAATCAGACCAAAGAAAGGCATTTACCTTATTTCTCTCTATATATAGAGAGAGAATGGCAATTTTTCTGTAGTCCTGACCCTGAATGGGTACTTGCAAACTGCTTAAATCACTTTAATTAGGCCTTGATTCAAAGGCCTGTTATAAGTTTATTTTCTTTACATTTTTTTGCACATTTTACATTTCATTCACAAGTTAATTTTTTCTCCTTTTTTTTGAATTTTATTCTTTTTATTTATTTATTTTTATTATTTCTTTTGCCAATTGATTTCACGCGCCCCTGTGACTCACTCAGCCATGTATCCTTGGCTGACCTTTTCAGGGGAGTAATGTATTATTTAAAATCTTCCTCAGGAGGGTGTGTGTTAAGTTTTTTTATAATCATAATTTCTGAATTATAATCTATATTGCAAGTCAATTTTTACTCTTTTAGGAGTAATCTCAGGGGGGATAATGTTAGTTCTCAGAAGAAAATGTATGTTTTGTAATCTATAATGTAAAGTTTAAATTCTTTGAGAATAATTTCAGGATAAGGATTTTGCCATCTTCCCAGAATCCAGACGATGAGCCTATTTGGTGGAGGCACCAAAAGATGCCTAAAGAACCTTCACTGGACCATGAAGACCAAATTTGAACTTTGGGATACAGTTGATTTGAACTATGGGGGTTGAACGAATTGAATGCATTTATTTTAAATGGACACTCTTATGCCAGTGGGGGACTGCCCCAAATTGGCTTTTTGTCAATGCCTCTAGCTTTTGTCCTCTTTTCTTTTGGTTTAAGATCCAGTCTTTTTCAACGGATCTCAGGGAGGTAATGAGTTATTTTAAATCACTTGGGATACTTGGAACTACATTTCCCGTGATCCCCAATGGGTTTCCTGTTTTGGATTATGTCTTCAAGGTGAGAGAAGGCTTTAAATATTGGGAAGTGACTTTGAACTTCCTCTTTAGCTACCTGGGTGCGGGAAGATACAAAAGGTAAAATGGCTGAGGCAGCAGTTTGAATACTTACAGGCGCGTGGTCTAATGATTTTTATCTCTATCAGCATGGCTTTTATAAAAATACTATTCTCCCCTTTAATATCTGCCTTCCTCATTTTTAATAACAACAAGAGACTAGTGATAAGTGAACTCAGTAAGATAGTTTTCGATAAACCCAAAGATCCAAGTTTCGGGAATAATAACCCACTATTTGACAAAAACTCTTGAGAAAACTGGAAAACTGAATGGGAGAGACTAGGTTTAGATTGACATCTCATGCCCTATACCAGTAATGGGAAAATTATTCCCCAGGGACCAGACCAAGGTTATAGTTTGCCCATCACTGCCTTAAGCAATTCCTAGTGCAGTAGGGAATTGCTTAAGGTTGTGATGGGCAAACTGTGGGCAAACTACAGCTTGGATCTGGCCCCTGGGGAATAGTTTGCCCATTACTGCCTTATACCAAGATAAATTCAGAATGGCTTAGAGACTTAAAATATATAGAGGAAATTATAAGTAAATTAGGCAAACATAAAATAGTATTCCTGTCAGATTTATGGGGAAAAAAGGAATTTAAGACTGAGTAAGAGAAAAAGAACATTACAAAATGTAAAATGAATAATTTTTATTATATTAAATTTAGTACAAACAAAACCAATGCAACCAAAATTTAAAAGTATAGGATTTAAATTAATATCCAATACTCCAAGTTTTATATTTTATAAAGTTTACTAATAATCACTAGAAGTAAAGGAGTAAAAGAGTTATTACCTAGCAAAATAAAACCATATGACTAAGTTTTTCTACCTGCTCAAAAACCCCACATCCATAGCTGCCACCACAGGAAGAAAAAAGCAAGGAGCAGGGCTTCACAAAATTTATATCATGCCTACTGGATGGGGTGTTGAGAATCGTAGTTTTTAGGGTAACAGATTCTAATTAAACAAAGGGAACTGACAAATTGGGTGAGAAATTTTCAAAAAACCTATGACAAAGGTCTAATTTCTCAAATTTATAGGGAGCTGTCAATTGTACTAAAAATCAAGCCATTCTCTAATCGATAAATGGTCAAGGCACATGAATAGGCAGTTTTCAGTTTAAAAAAAATCAAAATTATAAATAAACAAATGTAAAAGTGTTCTGAATCTCTCATAATTAGAAAAATGCAAATCAAATCAATGCTCAGGTACAACCTCACACCTAGCATATTGACCAATGTGTCAATAAAGGAAAATAATAAATGTTGAGCGGGTTGTGGTAAGATTGGGACACATGCAGTGCTGGTGCAGTTGTGAATTGATCCAACCATTCTGGAAAGCAATTTCAAACTATGCCTAAATGGTTTTAAAAGAATGATCCAGAATCCCCTTATCTAGAAATAACACTACTAGGTTTGTATCCTCAAGAGATAATAATAAAACATATCTGTATAGGGGACAGCTAGGTAGCTCAGTGGATTGAGAGCCAAACCTAGAGACGGGAGGTCCTAGGTTCAAATCTGGCCTCGGAAACTTCCCAGCTGTGTGACCTTGGGCAAGTCACTTAACCCCCATTGCCTAGCCCTTACCATTCTTCTGCCTTGGAGCCAATAAATATAATTGATTTTTAAAATTAATTATTTAATTTAAACTTAATTTAAATTAAAATTAATTTAAAAATAATAATTTAAAATTAAAATATTGAAAATTATTTTCATTATAATTGAAAAATGAGATTAAATTTCAAACAGGCTGCATTGAATTTGAAAATTTATTAAATTTTGGATGAACTAAGTGTTTTAATAATATAAAATACTCTTTCTTCAGAATATAAAGAGTCATGACATAAATTCACAAATTCTACTTAAATTATAAATGTTAATGGATAAAGAGATTTTATCATATGCAAAATATGTTATCAAGTATATTGTAGCTTCTGAAGAAAGGAACTTTTATATTGCCTTAAATGTTTTAACCACATTTGTAATGTTGGAGAAGTAACGTAAATATTCTATCATTCACTTTCCTTATCTTTAAAAAGGTTAATTATGGGACAACAAGGGGATTAAATGAACAGAGAGTCAGGTCTAGAGTCAGAATGTCCTGGGTTCAAATCTAGCTTTAGATACTTCCTTAGATATTACCCTCTATAAGTCCTAATTGTCCAACCTTAGCCTTAATTGTCCAAACCTTACTACTCTTCTGCCTTGGAATGGATACTTAGTATACCTTCTAAGAGAACGTAAGGATTTTTAAGAAGGGGGAGTTACATTAAATGGTCTCTAATGTTTTTTATATTATTTTGAAAATTTAGAATATTTTTTCATGGTTACATAATTCTTGATTCCCATGCTCCTTTTTTCCTCCTCCCTCCCGGAGCTGACAAGCAGTTCCACTGGGTTGTACATGTATCATTGTTCTAAAACAGTAGGTCCCAAACTTTTTTGGCCTACCGCCAAAAAAAAATATTACTTAGCCCCCTGGAAATTAATTTTAAAAAAAATTTTAATAGCAATTAATAGGAAAGACAAATGCACCTATGGCCATCACAGCCTCCATGGATCACTGCAGCACCCACCAGGGGGCAGTAGTGCCCACTTTAGGAATCACTGTTCTAAACCTATTTCCATGTTATTCGTATTTGCAGTAGATTGATCTTTTAACATAAAAAACCTAACAGTTCTTTCTCTGGATGTGAATAGAATCATTTTTTATAAATTCCTCTCACTTGTCCTGGATCATTTCATTGCTGTTAGTAGAAAAGTCTGTTACATTTTATTGTGTCATAATGTCTCATTCTCTGTGTATAATGTTCTCCTGGTTCTGCTCCTTTCACTCTACATGAATTCCTGGAGGTCTTTTCAGTTTACATGGAATTCTTCCATTTCATTATTCCTTTCAGCACAATAATATATTCCGTCATCATCAGATATCACCATTTATTCAACCATTCCAGAATTGATGGACATTCCCTCATTTTCCAATTTTTGCCACCACAAAGAGCACAGCTATAAATATTATTGTATCAAATATATTTTAAATATTGATATCTAGAATCTTGTGATACTAAAATATATTGAACAACTATATATAACCCATTATTGTAAACTAGGCACTTTGAATTGGTCAAGGTAAATTTTCCCTTTTGTGTATAGTATTGTATATAGTGTTTTCTTTGAAATAACACATAATTCCTAATACTTATGGTGTTTTGTAATGCTGTTGGTTTACCTACATTGTTTTTTTTATGAAGAATGACAAGGTTCTGAAAGAATTCAATGGCCAAATAACTAGGATCACTTTTCAATCATTACAAAAATGATTAATCAATCTTTCTTCAGAAAAGAAGATTCTTCAGAGAAGAAGATTCTATTGTTTCTATTGTTCTTTAGAGATGGCAAAAAGGAAATGAACAACTTGTTAGCCCTTGATAATGTGCTACTTGAACTGAAGAGAAAAATTAAATTAAAAACAATAAAATTTTAAAATAATTCATCTCATCCAGGAGAAATAGACCTATAACTGACTCATTATGGTCTGTTAGAACTAATATCAAATTATACAGATGACTATAGACACATATACTTATTTAAAGTCTAAAATAATCAGATGATTAAAAGAAACTTTTTTCTTCTTTTTCTTCCATTGAGATATCTAAACAGACCTTTGTATGATTCATTTAAAATCCCAAAGTCCCAAAGATTTTTACAGTGAGAACAGATTGCAACCCACAAATATAGACATAATTAGAGGAACTAAAAGTGTCACATACATTGGAGGAATGAGTCAATGAATACCAGTATTATCACTCTACAGAATGTTATTTTGCAGAAAGAGGGCCTTTTAAAGTCAGTGAAAGCGTCCCCGCCCCTCCCCCACCCCATGGTCTAAAAGAAGTTTAAGATTCACTAAAACAATTTGCTCAAGTTCTTAGTTTTATATTTGAAGTCTTTTTATATTACAGCCTTAAAGCACTAGATTTGTAATAAAAATTGAAGTACTAAAATGAATACACCTGGGATTTGCTTTTGGCCCTTTCTTTTCTTGTGACTTTAGTCATTTAACCTTTCTTTATTTCTTCTACCTGACTCAAGGAATTGTGACAATTAAGTGAGATGAAAAAAATTTACTTCTTTAGAAAAGGGCTGCTGCCCTGCAGAGGGAAAAAAAAGCAGTTTTCATTTTCTCCAAGATAAGTAATGTCCCTAGGTATGCTGACCTCCATAGTTTCACCAGTTGCTGCCTACTATGAGAAGGTCTCCCTTTTACTTCAAGGGAAGTACTCAAATAATTTAATCTTTCTCTCTCAGGTATCTACTTTCCAATCAGTCACCAATGGACACACTGTGCGATGATCACAACAAAATGATGTCATTTGTTTTCTTCAAGTAAAAAGAACAACCAAGAAACTGACCAACAGATCAACTCACTAATCATTGCCATTCTGCCTGGATTCTCTGCTTAACATCATATTAATCTCACATGATCTTCATTCTTCCTTCCTCAATGACTTTAAGAAAGTTTCAGACTTTTTCCCCCTTTTTTCTCTCATATTTCTATTTCAACATATGGATTGATATTTACTGAAATATCTTTCATCTGTTCTCTAATCTATTCCATTATAATGATTGATTTCTTTACTAGAACTCAGCTAATCTCACCTAGTCCAACCAATTTCACTCTCTATAATCATAATTTTCTTCCCTTCATGGATAAATCAATTGAGAAAACTATATTAGGAATTTCTACTTTCAACATTTCAGTCACTTTTAAGCCTTCAATCTTGCCTCTGACCATTCAAAAGAGACTCCTCCCTGCAAAGTTAATATTTATATCTACATTTTAATATCTAATGGATTTTTCTCAATCCTCACACTCTTTCATCTATCTGGATCATTAATTGCTTTGGGCCACCACTTCCTCCTGAAAACCTTTATAGGTTTATGCAACATTATTTCCTTGTTCTTTTATTTCTTTGACCACTCCTTATTATCCATTGGTTCCTCATGAATGACATGCACTCTAAACACATGTATCTCCTATAATTCTGAACTGAGCTCTCTTTTCTTTTTACAATATTATGAATAAAATAATGAAAAATTCTTCATTAGGCATGTATTTACTTATGTGGAAAATGTTCTGAGAATAAAAATAGAAAAGTAAAGTAATACTTTTTCTCTAGGAGCTCATATTCTAATGGGAGATGTAATACATAAAGAATATTTCAGCTACAAGTAAGATGGAAAGATCTCATTTTCCTTATTGTGAAGTGGCAAAACAGATTATAATGAATTACCTTTAAATATATTTACAAAGACAAAGTAGCACAAATTCTTAGTATTAAAAATGTTGACAAAACCTTTTCCACATCTCATTTTCATTTAGGTAAATTCTCAAAGTGATGCCTGTGTGAACTGGAAAAAATACTTGGTGAGGTGTTTAGTTAGTTCCACAAGTCTTTATTTACACATATTTTCATCGTGGTTGGTTTTTGAGAGATCAAGGATAGTCATTCTCTTAAGCACAGTGACTTCTTTCAATAATAGCTCCAGAGTGCAGAATGTAAGTGGGTCTAGTGAACTAGAAGATATCACTAATCACAAAAATTTTGGATTCAGAGTACTGCATTTTCCTTATCTGGTCTCAGAATTTGTGGTGGTTGAGGCTGTGGTAGTAGTTTGAATTGAATTGATACAAACTACCTCTCTCTTTCCCTCAGGGTCATGTGCAGTTTTTTCTGGGTGGCAATTTCTTAGCAATTGGTCAGCATGAATGATCCCTTCTACACACGAGTTGCTTCCCCAGATGAGAGCTATGGCAACTGAGTTGGAAATAAGACTTATAGTAAGGCTAGCCTCTTCAATACTGCAAACTCAATCTTCAATTAGTAATTTCAAATTTAATCATTCTGAAACAACAAAATGCATAATTTTCCCACCACACTCCATAAACTTTTCTAAACCTGTTGTGAACATATAATTACTTCTTCAACTCTTCATTTTATTCATTTAACATATATAATTAACTGTCAGTTTTCCCCCATTCCTATCTTCAATCATTTTTCAAATATAGTTTTATTATTCATTTTGAAAAATGGCAAAAAAAATGGACAATTTGTTACTTCACACACTAGCCTGAGAAATTGCTATTTACTTTGGAATTTTCATCATAATATCTATACTGTCTCACTTCAATAAACAGGTCCATTTCTATTATAAAAGGAAAGAAATCAAATGGTCATGATTTTTCAGTTTTGGCAAAAAATGTTTATTGTTTGTCTAGAATATTTGTTAGTCCAGAAATTGCATGATTTCCTATCTTCCATTAGAAGAAAAAAAGTGCCATTGATTAAATGGTGAATTTTGAAAGCTGAAGATTAATCCAGTGGAAATCTACCTTAAGGAAAAGAGGATTGGTCTTTATATAACATCTGTGAATGTAATCCTTGAAGTCTAAAATGTATATATAGAAGAAAAATGTGAATTTTTGACAGAATATGCAATGATTACTATTGAAAAAAAAACAACTTTGGTAACACCCCTATAATCAAGCACAGCTATTCATATATTCTGTTTTTGATGTGGCATAATATATTAATTAATGCAATTAGTTCACTAAGTCCTCTTTACATGATGTTGATTACAATTTACTTCTGTAAAGATTAACACTGAACATAATAATGAAAAATTAATATAACATGTTTGTATGCTGTATTTTTATTATTTTTTTAAAGCAGAAAAATTGTTGCTAGTAACTTAGTCTATGGTAGCAATATGAATTGGACTTGAAGAGAAGACCAAATCCAAGATATAACTTCTTCTTCTATTTAGTTTCAGCTTATAAAATATTTTCAGTTCATGAAGTTTTCCCCAGAGTTGGTACATATGCTGTTTAAATATCAATAACTAATTTACTGATTTTATTGGAGTAAGAAAAAATTGCTCCACAGTGCAAGTAGTTATAAGTGCTTATGTTCAAAGGTTTTAGTTATCTGGTAAAAATTCTCTTTAAAGAAATTTTCACACCAAATATTTCACCCATAGAGGTCTTGCTGTTGGTATTTATTTTACTCTCTACAAAATATTGATGTAGTGCTTAAATTTATGGAATATTACTCTTTATCCTTCATAAACACAATCAAAGAACAAAATATAGAAAAGAAGAGAATGGGTGAGATAAAGGAGGAGGTTAAGGGAGATGCAATCTTTTGCAAATAATTATTATTACTGCCAAAATTAATTACTACATCCTGTTAAACATTGTGACTAATGAGGGAGGGTAGAAAGGGAAAAAAATAGAAGCAAATAAGGAATAAATGGAGGAAGGCAAGAACAGGAAAAGAATGGAAACCTTTACATTCAATCAGTCAAAGGGCACTTTATTAATATATTCAACTGGAAATATTCCTATTTTATTCTTCCAAATGTATTGTTTTTACCCCTACAGTTTTATGTCCCTCATAAGCAACATTATTTTCATTTTTTTCATATTCTGTCCTTTAATTTATGTCTGAAATCAATCCCCTCCCCTGTATTTATTCACAGGAAATAGAATAAATACTTCCAATATATATTTTACTCCATAAGTCACCACATAATATAAAATAAGTAAATGAAAATGTCAATTAAACTTTTTAAGTTTTTTATTTGGTAGACATATCTCATGGGACTTCTGAAGGTAATGTTTCAAACATAGCCTTTCAACACTGTAGCTCTTTCAGTGGACTTCAATTATAGCAATATTCAATTCTGATTATTTTGGCTCTGATGACAATAAACAGATAACAAGAGTTTTTGTGAGTGTACACTTTTGGGAGACAGAGAGAGAGGATAAAAGAATAATACTCTTATAATTCTTAGCTAGATTATTTAATCAAGACCATTATGTTGGGAAGTTATATCATGGTTTTGTCTCTCCTCACAGCACTGATCATCAAGGGCTAATCATAGAAGAGGGACAGACTGTAGTATCTTGCAAAAGTGTACAGGCTGGGTAAATTTATATTGGAGATAGCAGTTTGGTTTCTTAATGAAAGGTAGAACAAAAGCAAATGGACATGAGTTCTCGGAATGATCAAAAGACATTTAGGAAGTTGCCTGAATAGGCTTGCCTGATTCAGAACCACTACTCCTATGAAGAATATGGAGGAAATTGATATAAGGAAATTGATATAATAATAAAATTACAACAATGAATATAGAATATGGAGCCTTCCAGAAATCTTTAGTTTTTCTACATCATTACTTAGCTTTCAGATAATATACCTATTAAGAGTTTGAGGCTAATTTCCACAATACACCTACAACACATTAAGATTGATCAATGGAATTATGAAATTTGGAAATCCCAAAATGAGAATCACCAATGATAGATTGTAATGAATGACTGACCACCTGAATTATTGGACATGACTCTCATTTAATGGTATTGTTGATTCCATTTTAGTATAATGTTAGCTATAGAAATATCAATTATATACATTAAGAAAAAGAATACGAAATAAGACTGTGAATATCTAGATGCTTAATTTAAATTTGGATATGTGAGAACCATTTCAGTACATTGAGTGATATAATTAGATTTTCATAATAAAAATAACCATTATAATGCTAAGATATATGGAATAGAAGGGGAGAGAGGGAAGAAACAGTCAAATATGTTAAGAATTTATTGCACTATTCCAAAGGGGAGCAAGGCTGATTTATACTAAGATTGTGACAGTGATAACATACATATTAATAGATGAGAGAAATATTGGAACATTATAATGGAGAAATTAACTAGAAGACGGAAAAGATGAAGAAAAATAAGAATAAAATCAATTTTCAAATATGGAGCACTTATGTAAATTATTATACAACTAATTGAAAAGTGAAGCCAGGAGGAAGAGAACTGGAACAAAGTTTAACTGTTTGATTTGGGACATGCATATGAAGTTTTGATAAGGTGTTAAGATATAAATTATATATGTATATATATATGACATATATATGTATATGAATAGTAGGGGATGAAATCTTTAGTTTATGTATATTTTAAAGTCATTTCCATACTTTTGTTATTGTTCAGTTATGACCATCTCTTCATGAGGATGAAGAGGATCTCATTTGAGGATTTCTTGGCAAAGACACTGGAGTGATTTTCCATATCCTTCAACAGTTCATTTTTTTGTTGAGGAATTGAGGCAGAGTTAAATAACTTGCCCACGTTCATTTTGCTCATAAGTATTTGAGTGTAGAATTGAACTCAGAAATAGGAGACTTCTTAACTTCAGGCCAGGTACTCTGTCCCCTGGGATACCTAACTGCCTGCATTTGCTTAATAGTGATTGTTGTTATGAGAGAAGTAGGTAAAAGAAAAAAAAAGGTGTCAAAAGTAAAAACTGGGAGCAATACATACATTGAATCTTTAGGAAAAAATGTGTTATCAATAAAGTATATAGGAAATAAGCATTTAGTTGAAACCAGAAAAAATAGTGTTACTATTATGAAGCCAAGAGAAGAGAGAGAATGCATGTGGAAGATGTGTTCATTAATGTCCAAAGAATCAGAGAACTGAAGGATGATAATCACTACATGAAGACATTTTGATATGTTAATAAGATATTGCTTACTTTTCAGAAGGGAGATTCAGTTGATTGGTAGGTGTTTGAATCTTTTGTAACATGACTTCTTTTTTTTTTTTTGAGAAAAAAATAAAATGATTGATGATACCCAAATGTTTAATCAATGGGATAAGGGAATGGGAGAGTTCTTGTTGAATGACTAAAGTCTTTATGAAGTTGACTACTTCATCAGTTGTAAATATATTTGGAGTAATATGGGAAGAAGGAGGTTGATAGTTTGTAAAAAGAAAGATAATTTGAACAGTAAGAGGAATAAGATATGGAGTCAAGAAATGATGATAAAATAATGTCTTCAAAATGAGATTTCAGCTGATATTATGTATCATCAATCTGTACTGAGAATTATCTGTTCATATATTGATAAAATAGATAAAAATCTATAGCAGTTACAGTTCTAAGGCATAAAGGAGTGCTTGTAGTTATCCCAGACCAGAGTAAAAGCCTACAGAATACAGAACACAATGCTCAGCATCATAGCTATTTGGAAGAACTGAAAGCCGATAGATTCCCAGAGTCAGATTAAAAGACAACTGAACAAAAACCTGAAGCTTGGAACAGGGCTCCATTCCCTTGAGTTTCAGACTGAAATTTAAAGAATTTTTTTTAAATTATAAATCAAAGGGAAAATATGAGAAAATGATTAAATAACCTCAACAACAAAAGAAATTTAACCTAAAAATTTATTCAGTTGACAGGGAAGACCAAAACAAAGACTCATAAAAAGACAACTGTCATTATTGCTGCATCCAAAGCCTCAAAAATGTTCTCAACACCCATAAGAGTTAATGGAAGAGATATAAAAGAATTTAAGAATTAGAAAAGAGAGATAAAAGAAAAATTACAAAAATAAAGTATCATGCTAAAGGAATATCATTTTTAAAAAGTCAAAAGCTTGGAAATGGAGGCACAAAAATATTGAAGAACATAATATCTTGCAAACAAAAGAGTCTAATTAGTAAAAAAAAAGGCACAAAAATCCAAAGAAAATAAATTTTTAAAAATCAGAATTGGTCAAGTGGAAATATATATATATATATATATATATATATATATA
>NC_058132.1:539418705-539426236 GCF_016433145.1 Gracilinanus agilis | reverse complement strand
ATATATATATATATATATATATATATATATATATACATATATATATATATACTGAAGAGAACTACTTAAAAGGCAGAATTCGTCTTATGGAAAAAGAGACATATAAATGCACTGAGGAAAAGAACTCTTTACAAACTAGAATTGGCCAAATGGGAAAGGAAGGACAAAACTCACTCAAGAAAATCATGTCCTAAAAATTCTAAGTGGGAAAGTGGAAGCCAATGACTTCACCAGACATCCAGAAACAACCAAACAAAGTCAAAAGAATAAACAAAAGAGGAAAATGTGAAATATTTTATTGGAAAAACAATGATGTGGAAAATAAATCCAGGATAGAAAAATCTAAGAATTATTTGATTACCTGAGAACCATAATAAAAAAAGGATCTTTGACATTATCTTTCAAAAAATCAACAAGGAAATCTTCCCTGATATTCTAGAACCTGAGAACAGAATAGAAATTGAAAGAAGCCACTGTTCACCTCCCAAAATATGTCCAAAAAGGATAACTCCCAGGAATATTATAGATAAATGCCAGAACTCTCAAGAAAAATATATCATAAGCATCCAAAAATAAATAGTCCAATTATTGTAGAGCAACAGTCAGAATAACCCAAGATTGATGGCTTCTACATTAAAGGACTGGATTTCTTGTAATATGACATTCTATAGGGCAAAGTAACTTGGACTTCAAACAAGAATCATTTATCCAGCAAAATTGAGAATAATCTTTCAGGTGGCAAAAAAGAGCATCCAATTAAATAGAGGACTTTCAACCATTTCTGATAAACAGATGAGTGCTGAATGGAAAATATGACTCTCAAATATAAGATTCATGAGAATTATAAAAAGGTAAACAAACAAGAGAAACAAAAAAAAATTAAATAGGCTTAAGCTGTATACATTCCTACATGGGGATATGATCCTTGCAACTCCAAATAAATTTATTATTACAAGGGCAGTTAGAAGGAGTATACATAGGCAGAGGGCAATGATGTGAGTTAAATATGATACGATGGTTAAAAAATTTATGGCATGGAGAAAGAGGAGGAAGAGAAATACAGCATGGGGTAAATTATCTCAAATAAAAGAAGGACGAAAGAGCTTTCACAATGGGCTATAAATGGCAAGGATTCTTGGCCTAACTATTTAGCTCAATTCCATTTATTCAGCAACTTCTATATGCAAAGCTCTTTTCTATATACTAGAGATTAAAAAAAAGAAAAGAAGGAAAATTTGGGAAAAAAGATAGGGATAATTTTTTCCTGTCAAAGAGCTTTGAACTAGAATCATCGAACTTATTTTACATTCTTTTAGAACTTGGAGGCACATTGAAGATTTTCTTGTCCATTAACTTGATTTTATATTCATGACAATAGAAATACAGAGGTGATAGAACTTACTCATGGTGACATTTTTTGACAATGAAATTTATTCTAGAGATCAAGTCTCCCAATTCAGTATAGCTCTTTCTAGTAGAGAGTGAAATACTTTGTCTTATGTATAGGAGATTTATGTATAGAGATTTTTGTACTTCATGTATAGGTATTCTGCCATAATTTTATATTCATTGCAACCCATAGTACCCATCATGGTTCCCATTAAAAAGGAAGTATCTATTTAATTACAGGTGTCCGTGCTTTTATTTATGTGGTATTTTTTCACTACCTTTCTGAGTAATTAAATTTGGGTCTATACTAGACAACTTATGTGCAAATAGAAGCCAGATATTCTATCCACAAGGACTTGGCTTGGAAAAATCTTTTTAAACAACTTTTCTCCCTTTCCCTAGTGATTCCTGCCCACTGTAAACCCATTTTAATCCCTCATTTTCTTTTTTTCTTTGAGTGAAAGAAAGAGCTATTCCTAGAATACTTCTAATGCACCAATTTACCCACATACTGTTGTTGTAATTGAATTCATTATTTATCACAGGTTTAGCAGTGTCATAACAATGAATTTTTCACACTACTTTTCAAACCAAAGAATAAGTCATTTGACAAATATGGGATTGTCAAAGCAACAATGAGTCATCAAAGTATTTTAAAAAACATAATAGGGGCAGCTGGGTAGCTCAGTGGAGTGAGAGTCAGGCCTAGAGACAGGAGGTCCTAGGTTCAAACCTGGCCTCAGCCACTTCCCAGCTGTGTGACCCTGGGCAAGTCACTTGACCCCCATTGCCACCCTTACCAATCTTCCACCTATGAGACAATACACCAAAGTACAAGGGTTTTAAAAAAAAAACATAATAGCCAAGAATCCTTTCAGTGGAATCACATCTCACTGTCAAGGTAAGGACTTAGTCCTTTTCTTCATTTTGTATGTACCTTTCTAGTTTCCCTAATATGCTCCCTTCCTCCATTCCATACTTCCTTTCTTCTTTCCTTCCTTCCTTCCTTCAATATAACTAAAAGATCTAGCACTGGTCATTTGGCATCCTGATTGCTCATCAATTCATGCTTAGACTATTGCAATAATCTATTCATGCATTTGCCTGTCAAATCTCTCCCTGCTCAAATCCATTCTCCATTTAGCCATCAATGATTTTCCTAAAGCATAGGTTTAACTATGTCACCTCTCTACTCAACAGATTCCAGTGGCTCCCTATCACTTCCGGGATCAATTACAAAATGCTCTGGCAGTCAACACCCTTCATAACCTACCCTACCACTCCCATTTCCCTTCCTTTCCAGTCTTCCTACAGCTCACTTACATACACTTATTCTTCAATGCAGTGATACTGGAACAAGACACACTATCTCTAGGTCTCTAGTACTTTCTTCAACTATCTTTAATCCCTGAAATATTCTCCCTCTTCACATCTGCCTACTGGTATCCCTGGCTTTTTTCCAGGCAAAGTTTCACCTCCTACTGGAAATCTTTCCTTATCACTATTAATTCTATTGCCTTTCCTCTATCAATTATTTCTTATTAACCTGTATGTACTTTGTTTTTACATAGTTGTTTATTGTCTCCTCCATGAGATTGTGAGTTCCTTGAATACAGGGTGTCTTTTAAAAAAAAAAAAACTTTGTATCTTCAGTGCTTAGCACACATACCAGACACTATAAATCTTTATTGACTGACTGAAATGGGACATGATATAAATAACTCTCTTGTAAAACTAAGAACATAATGTGAATGTTAGTCATTACTAATCTTATCATTTGAAGAAACAAATCCTGGGGAAATGAAGCAGTGCATCTCTATAATAATTTTAGTGCAGTAGATAGAGAAAAGTTAGGGAGAGATAATAAATTTTTTCCATATATGTGTGTTAAATATGTATATTGTATTAGATATTTATCAGTCAAATTTTGTCATGATGTAGAAAAACTCAGAATTTATATAATTTCAGACTGTGTGTACTCTCTAAACTGAGGAATTCCCTCTATAAAATAAATTTAGTAAATCAAATAATGCTAGAATATGACGGGATCTCATGAATTAGATACCAGATCCTTTAAACAGAGTTTGGAGCTAACAACTCCAAAGCATTTCGAGAAAGAAGAATGCTAAAGAGATAATGATGAAATTGACAAGGGACTCCTGACATGCTGATCTTTTGGGCCATAACAGAAAGGGGGAATTTAAAAGTCTTCCTTTCCTATATGCATGCTTCTGGCTAGCTTAGGCAACTGCCAGATACCAGGTTATTCAGATCATTATAATGACTTAAAAATAAAAGTAGCTTAGGTATTTTATAGAGAGTGAAAGATTTTTTCTGGGAAGGGAGTGAGAAGTCAGTGAAGTAGGAAATTGGAAGGTTCTATCCAGGAAAGTTCTAGGCACATTTTCCCCCAAAAGTGAGGAAGGAGTCAGAGAGAAAAGCCATATAGAAATATATAAAGGAGTAAAAGTTAGGAAGAGACATATCCCTAAGGTCAATAAAACCTATTGAATTAAGGGAGAAAAATGTCCATCTTAGTGAAAAAGCATGATGTAAATGGCTAGATAACCATAGTCTGGGAGAAGAAGATGTGTTCAAGGCTAGCCTTTGGCACATATTGATTTTATAACCTTGGATTTGTCATTTACTTTCTAAGTACCCCTCACAATTTATTGAGATTGTAATCTTCAGAGAAGGTTCTTTTGCATTTCCACAATTGCATTTCTATGATTCTCCCTTAGAGTTCTTAGTGTCACAAACATATATTCAGGACAGGACAAAAGAAGAAAAAAAAAACAAAGCACAAAATAAAATTCTGTAGCATGGTGTCTATCTATACATTAACAATATCCAAAATAATGATAACAATAACACATTTATATAGGCTTTTAAGGATGATAAAATAGTTCTGTATATCACCCCTTAATGGAATAATAATTCATCCCATTTCACATCAGATTCACACAGAAAAAAAATTGATGTGAGCAGTAAGAGATTAATATGGAGCATATGAGTTTGTACATAATTTAGAGCAAGTTGATTTATTTTTTCTTACCCTAAAATCTAGTACTTTTCCCTTTGTATTAAATAATTAGAAACTGAATCATAGTTCCCCCAAACCTCAAAAAAGTAAGAAAGCATGAAGTAAAAAAGAAGTCCACAAAATGTTAAAAATATTTTAATATGTAAAAACATGAACTTAAGTTAACAAGAAAATTCACCTATATGACTCAGCTTTCCCATTTATACATGTGCATATGAATATATACATGTGAAAATTTTTGTTGTAAACTTTTAGCATAGTGCATAGAACAAGTAAGAAGGTCAAAGGAGAATAATAGCTGAGCTTTTAGTCATGAAAATATTTAACATTCCAAACTTGTTCTCACACAAGAAGATATGACAAAGAAACATCGCTGTGCCTCTGGTTGTGAGGATTATTTAGCTTTTAATTTAGTATTAGTTTGGACCTAGCAAGAAGGGTTGGAGAATTCCACATGGAATGGGAAAGCAAGAAGTTGCTTGCACTCTCTGAGAAGGACTCCATGGTGGGAGTTACAGACAGTAACTGATTCCCTGGGAGACCTCAGAGCTTGCGGAGTTGCACCCTGATTCCATGGGATCCTGGAGTGTGGTGAAAGTTGGAAGCAGAGGACATCTATCCTGCACAACAGCATTGACTAGGGAGTGACCTGCGATCTGGTGGACAGCTTGCAGGCTCCTCTCCCTACTGGGCTGCTTTGGACCATCAGTTCTGGAGGAGTTGTTTCCTGGCATCCTCAAAACATCTCTGGACTCTAATTTGAGGATACCCACTCCAGTCCTGTTATTCTCTGGGCCCTGTCTGGCTTAGGTCTTAGTTTAGTGTAGTCAGGTTCTTCCCCTGACCCTGTGGTTTGCCCTTAGCTTGTAAGTGTAGAATCCCAATTCCCATCCTTTATTATTGTTTCCCTCAATTAAACTGTTATAAACTTTTACCTTTTCCCTGCTGGTTCCATAGGCCCTTGCCTAGGAGGGCTGAGAGACTGTTGGGCCTAACTGCCATTCCTGTTGACAGTTAGCTCCTTGTCAGTAAACCCTGGTTTTATCCTGTTTGGTCCTGTTCAACTGACATTCCTATCTCTCTCACCCCAGTGTGAACCCACAAATAATAATAATAGTTAACACCCCTCCAATCCTCCATTACACTCTTAGTGTTTGATTTAAAAATCACTAGACTGGGAGACTTTCAAGAATGGAGCCAAAATGATGAGAATCCTCTCTGACCAAGATTAAAATATCACCACAAAATGAATATAGGATTAAAAGAACTAACAAGGAGACAAAGTGAAATAACTTTCAAGAAAAAACAAAAAAAAAAAAAACAAAATCTCAGGGCAGAGTTTCAAGACAGGACAATCAAGGATGTGCCTGATTGGATCAAGTGCACAACACCTGACCTAATCAACATCACAGTCAGATCAAAAGCTTATAGGTAAGACTGAGGTAAGTCTTTGAGCTATCAGCAAATCAAGGATCAATTGAATCAGCTGAGGAAGGGGACTCTAGGAACTTTCAGACCTTAGACCATCACATCATCCCCCTAAACCTACATAAAATTAGATAGGAAAAATGAGCAAACAACAAAAAAGCACCTAACTAATATTATTTTTATGGAGATAAAAAAGGTACAGTCACAGAAGGGGACAGTGAAAGGAAAGGAAACACATTCAAAGTTCAAGAGAAAAATATGGATTGGACACAGATTCTGGAAGAATTAAAAAATGACTTCAAAAATGAGTTAAGAGAGGCAGAGAAAAAGTGTGAAAGAGAAATGAAAGTGATGCAAGAAGAAATAGGCCAATTGAAAAAGAAGAACCAAAGACTGATAGAAGAAAATCAGGTCTTAAAAATCAGAATTGACATCTAGAAACTAATGCTTTCTTGAGAAATCAAGAAACAATAAAGTAGAATCAAGGGAATTAACAAAACCAGAGGAAAACATGAAATATCTTATTGAAAAAACAAATAACCTAGAAAATATATCTAGGAGAAACAACTTGAGAATTATCAGACTACATGAAAATCATGATCAAGAAAAAACCTTGGACATCATATTACAGGAAATTATCAAAAAAAAAATAAAATTGAAATTGAAAGAATTTACAGATCACCTCCAGAAAGAAATCATCAAGTGACAACTTCCAGGAATATAATACCTAAATTGAAGAGCCAACAATCCAACGGAAAAATACTTAAGACAGCCAGAAAGGAACCATTCAAATACAATGGAGCTATGATCAGAATCACAAAAAATGTAGCAGCCTCGGCTTCTACATTAAAGGCCTGAAAGGCATGGAATATGATATTCAGGAAGGCCAAAGATTTGAGGTTACACCAGAGTCTCCTATCCAGCAAAAGTGAGTATATTCTTTAGGGAGAAAAATGGGCATTCAATAAGATAAAAGATTTCCAAGTATTCCTTAGGAATAAGCCCGACCTAAATAAAAAATCTGAAGTCCAAACATGAGATACAGGAGAAGTCCAAGAAGGAAGATGAGAAAGAGGAAATTTAAGGGACTCATTAAGGTCAAAATGTTTATGTGTAGAAAGAAAGAAGATTTCTCTAATTCTCAAAAATTGCTGTTAGTAGTAGAGAAGATAGATGGAATTTAAAGAGGATGGAGAAATAAGCTGATTATGATTATATGTAATCACTACTCAACATTTATGCACCAAAAGGGGGAACATCAAGATTTCTAAAGAAAAAATTAAGGAGCTCAAGGAGGAAATAGGTAATAAGTCTATATTAGTGGGGGATCTCAAACTTCCCCTTTCAGAACAAGATGAATTGAACTGATAAATAAATAAGAAAGAAGTAAGAGGACTGAATGAAATACTAGGAAAAAAACAGAATTAATAGATATCTGGAGAAAACTGAATAGGAATAAAAGGAAGATATCTTCTTTTTAGCAGTTACATATACAATGATCAACCATGTACTAGGGCATAGAAATATTACATGCAAATGCAAAAAAGCAGAAATAATAAATACAACTTTTTATATCATAATGTGAATTGTATTATGAATGCATGCATACAGAATGTATTTTGTATCATCTAAATTAAAAACCATGAGATTGTAAGTTAGGAGGTAGGCTTT
>NC_058132.1:539331356-539415705 GCF_016433145.1 Gracilinanus agilis | reverse complement strand
AAGGAAGAAAGGAAGAAAGAAAGAAAGGAAGGAAGGAAGAAAGAAAGGAAGAAAGAAAGAAAAAGAGAAAAAAGGAGGGAAAGAAAGGAAGGAAAGAAGGAAGGAAGGAAAGAAAAAGAAAAAAGTTAATGTCTCACATTAGATGATTCCCAAAGTCAGCTCCAGGTCATAAGACCTATTTAAATTGACAAAGTAAGTGAATTTAGCATATTTTAAAGAATAAGGGAAGTGAACATGAGAGTCACAAATCTTTATTTCATACCTCTGAAACATGCTGGGCAAGTTAGTAAACCATACAGGTGCCAAGCAACTAAGAATTTAAATTGAACAACAACAGGCAGTTCTGGGTTAAGATGGCAGCAGACTAAAAAGCATCTGCTTAACCTCTCCTAACCCACACATATAGGACTCCTCAAGAGGATATAAAAACAAATCCAGATGAATGAAGGGACCTCATAACAGGGTGCAGCATTGAAGGTATGTGGGATTGGGGCATTTCCATGCTATAAGGGGGTGAAATAGCTCTCACTAAAATGCGAGCTAAGAAACCCACCCCCCCACCACCACTTACAAAGCCAGAACACAAGAGTTAGAACAAATTTTGGGCATCCATTAAATCCTAAGCAGCTGCCTGGAATCACCAGAGCCTGCTCCATAGAGCAGCAAGTCTTAAGACCACAAGAGGCTAAAGAAAGTGTGGACTTTGAACAGAGACCTTGAGTGCAGGCAAGGACACAGGTGCAGGCAGGGATCCTGAGCTCAGGTATGGACCTTGGGTGGGGACCAAGTGAAGAGGGGTGCATGAATGTGGAAGCAGCTCCCTAAGACTGTTAAAGGAGCTTCAGGCAGAAGAGCAAGTAAGGGGACCACCAGGAGGCTTGACCCTGAGAACAACTAGACTTGAGACCTCAGGAGCCTAAAGAGTTCAGACAGACCCTGGGTATGAGGATAAAGCTGAGAGGGAGGTGGGCTAACAATGGGAAGCCAGACACAAGAACCCCAGAAGAGAAAGATCAAGAAGAAATCTTTAACACTTGACAACTTTTACGCAGAAGAAATCCAGACAACAGAGTAAACAGCAGAGGAGAACAAACAAGTAATCATATCGAAACCTTCCCAAAAAAATGAAAACTGGTCACAAGCTGTTGAAGAGTTCAAATCTGAGATTATGAGAATGATGGAAGGGATCTGGCAAGAAAATAACACTTTAAAAGGCAGAATTTCGCAATTAGAAAGTGAGGCTCAGAAATCAAATGAATTGATAAGTGAATTGAAGACCAGAAATGACAAGCTGGAAGCCCTGAAGAATCAAACAGACCAGACTGAAAAGGAAAAGCAAAAGATTATAGCCAAAAACCATCCTAGAATTGGGCAATTCAAAAAAGATGCCTCCACAAAAAAAGAATTGATAATTAAATTGGAGACCAAAATAAAAAAAATGGAAAACAGGATAGACCAAATCAAAAAGGAAAATCAAAAGATTATAGCAGAAAATCAGTCTCTAAAGACAAGAATTGGGCAAGTAGAATCCAATGATCTTTCAAGACAGCAAGAACAAATAAAGCAAAGTCAAAAGACTGATAAAATAGGAGGAAACATGAAATATCTCAATGAGAAATTGACAGATCAAGAAAACAGTTCTAGAAGAGACAATTTGAGAGTCATAAGTCTTCTTGAAAAAGGAAAAATTAATAGAAACTTGGACTCCACACTAAAAGAAATTATTCAGCAAAACTTCCCTGAAGTTCTAAAACAAGAGGGCAATATAGACATTGAAAGGATCCATAGATCACCCTCTACACTAAAACCTGAAAAGACAACCCCCAGGAATATAATAGCCAAATTCAAGAACTTCCAAGTAAAAGAAAAATTATTACAAGAAACCAGAAAGAGATCATTCAGATATCAAGGGGCACCAGTCACAATTACACAGGATCTGGCAGCCTCCATACTACAAGACCTCGAGGCTTGGAATTTGGTATTCAGAAAGGCAAGAGAACTGTGTCTATAACCAAGGATCACCTACCCATCAAAACTGACTATATACTTCCAGGGGAAAGTATGGGCATTCAACAACATAGAAGATTTCCAAGTATTTGCCCAGAAAAGAGAAGGACTAAATGGAAAGTTCAATATCCAACCACAAAAATCAAGAGAAACATGAAAAGATAAATAAGAAACACAGGGGAAAGAAAGAAAACTCTTATTTTAATTTCGCCTCTTTCAGGGCTTCAATAAGATCTAATTAATCATATTCCTATATGGAGAAATGTTATGTGTAATTCTCTGTAGTGAACTCTATTCACCACTATAGTATATGCTATTATAGTAAATTGAAGAATTATGCACAGGGAGAGGTTGGAGTATTAAATGGTCTGAGATGATATGGGGGTGAGTAGGAAGAGAACCAAGAGAAACTTGGATGAATAAGAGAAATAGGATATTCTTTTACACACAAAGAGGGCATGGGAAGGTTAGGGTACAAATACTATTATAAGAAGGAGAGGAAGAGAGCATTAAGAGGAAAATTTAAACCTTACTCTCAGTGGAATTAACCTTAAGAGGGAAGAGTAGCTATATCCATTGAGATATAAAACTCTATCTAACCCTACTGAGAAAGTCAGAAGGGATCAACCAAGGGGAGCAGGGGAGTAGGGAGGTCAAAAAAGGGAGGGGAGAAGAAAGGAGGGGAAATTCATTAGGCCTTAAAAATAAAAAAAAGGGGAATAATAAGGGAGGGGATAGAAAGGTAGTAAATCAAGGGAGGGGACAAGGGTTACTGGTTTAAAACAAATCACTGGTTTAAAAGGAAATAGCCTAAGAAGAATGGGTAGAACTAGGAGAGGATACCAAAATGTTGGGGAATACACAAGTGATAATTATAACTCTGAATGTGAATGGGATGAACTCGCCCATGAAACAGAATAGCAGAGTAGAATCAAAACCAAAATACTACCATATGTTGTCTACAAGAAACACATATGAGGCAGGTGGACATACACAGATTTAAGGTAAAGCGATGGAGCAAAATATTTCAGGTTTCAAATGAGAAAAAGAAGGCAGGAGTGGAGGTGATGATTTCTGAAAAAAGACAAATCAAAAATAGAAATGATTATAAAAGACAAGGAAGGTTATTACATCCTGATAAAAGGCATATAGACAATGAAGAAATGATAGTACTCAATGTGTATGCACCAAATGGCATAGCATCCAAATTCCTAAAGGACAAACTGGCAGAGCTCAAGAAGGAAATCAATAGTAAAATCTTACTAGTGTGTGATCTAAATATTCCTCATTCAGATCTAGATAAATTAAACCAAAAATAAATAAGAAAGAGATAAGAGAGGTGAATGAAGTCCTAGAAAAATTAGATTTAATAAATATGTGGAGAAAAGTAAATAGGGATAAAGAGGAATACACCTTCTTTTCAGCTAGCTTCATATGGTACATTCACAAATATTGACCATGTAATAGAGAATAGAAACATTGTAAACAAATGAAAAAAAGCAGAAATGATAAATGTAACCTTCTCAGATCATAATACAATAAAAATAATAATTAGCAAGGGCAAAAAGAAAGGCAATTCAAAAACTAATTAGAAATTAAATAATATGATTCTTCAAAACCAGTCAAAGAAGAAATCATAGAAACAATCAACAATTTCATTGAAGAGAATGACAATGATGAGATATCCTACCAAACTCGGTGGGATGCAGCCAAGGCAGTACTGAGGGGGAAATTTATATCTTTGAGTGTATATATTAACAAATTAGGGAGGGCAGAGATTAATGAATTAGGCATGCAACTTAAAAAACTAGAAAGTGTGCAAATTAAAAATCCCCAGATGAAAACTAAATTAGATATACTACAAATCAAGGGAGAAATTAGTAAAATCAAAAGTAAAAGCACCATTGAATTTAAAAATAAGACTAAAATATGGTTTTTTGAAAAAAGAAACAAATAAAATATACAAAGTACTGGTCAATCTAATAAAAAAAACGAAAGGAAAAAAAAAACAAATTAATAGTATCAAAGATGAAAAGTGAGAACTCACCTCTAATGAAAAGGAAATTAAGGCAATCATTAAAAACTATTTTGCTCAATTATATGAGAATAAATATAGCAATCTAGGTGATATGGATAAATATTTACAAAAATATAAATTGCCTAGATAAATAGTAGAAGAAATAGAATACCTAAATAATCCCATATCAGAAAAAGAAATTGAACAAACCATCAAAGAACTTCCTAAGAAAAATCACCAAGGCCTGATGGATTCACAAGTGAATTCTATGAAATATTCAAAGAACATCTAATCCTAATATTATACAATTTTTTTTTATATAAAGAGCAAAGTAGGAGCCCTACCAAATTCTTTTTATGACACAAATATGGTTCTGATTCCAAAGCCAGGTAGATCAAAAACAGAGAAAGAAAACTACAGACCAATCTCCCTAATGATCATAGATGCAAAAATCTTAAATAGAATACTATCAAAAAGACTCCAGGAAGTGATCAAGAGGATTATCCACCACGATCATGTGGGATTTATACCAGGAATGCAAGGATGGTTCAACATTAGGTAAACCGTACACATAATTGACCATATCAACAAACTTACAAACAAAAATCACATGATTATCTCAATAGATGCTGAAAAAGTCTTTCAAAAAATACAACACCCATAAATAATCGAAAATCAAAAATCAAAAAAAAATAATCAAAAACTTCAGCAAAGTTGCAGGATACAAAATAAATCCACATAAATCCTCAGCATTTCTATATATTTCCAACATGTCACAGAAGCAAATGGTAGGAAGAGAACACCATTTAAAATCACCCTAGACAGTATGAAATACTTAGGAATCTATCTACCAAAACAAACACAGTAATTATATGAACACAACTACAAAATATTTTCTAAACAATTAAAACTTGATCTAAACAATTGGAAAAGCATTGACTGCTCATGGGTAGGATGAGCTAACATAATAAAAATGACCATTCTTCTCAAATTATTTTATTTATTTAGCGCCATACCTCTCAAACTACCAAAAACTTCTTTACTGAATTAGAAAAAACTATAACAAAGTTAATTTGGAAGAACAAAGGATCAAGAATATGAAGGGAAATAATGAAAAAATAATATGAAGGAAGGTGACCTGGCAGTACCAGATATTAAATTATACTATAAAGCAGTGGTCATAAAAACGATATGGTACTGGCTAAGAGACAGAAGGGAGGATCAGTGGAATAGACTTTGGGTAAGTGACATCAGCAAGACTGTATGATAAACTCAAAGAGACCAACTTTTGGGACAAAAATCCATTATTTGACAAAAACTGCTGGGAAAATTGGAAAACAATATGGGAGAGATTAGGTTTAGATCAACATCTCACACACTACACCAAGATAAATACAGAATCGGTGAATGACCTGAATATAAAGAGGGAAACTATAAATAAATTAAGTGAACACAGAATAGCGTACTTGTCATATCTCTGAGAAAGGAAAGATTTTGAAACCAAGCAAGAGTTAGAGAAAATTACAAAATGTAAAATAAATGATTTTGATTATATCAAACTAAAAAGCTTTTGTACAAACAAAAACAGTGTAGCCAAAATCAGAAGGGAAACAACAAATTGGGAAAAATCTTTATAACAAAAAACTCTGACAGGGGTCTAATTACTCAAATATACAAGGAGTTAAATCAATTGTATAAAAAATCAAGCCATTCCCCAATTGATAAATGGGCAAGGGACATGAATAGGCATTTTTCAGATAAAGAAATCAAAACTATCAATAAGCACATGAGAAAGTGTTCTAAATTTCTAATAATTAGAGAAATGCAAATCAAAACAATGCTGAGCTATCACCTCAAACCTAGCAGAATGGCTAAAATGATAGTAGGGGAGTATCGTGAATGTTGGAGGGGATGTGACAAAATTGGGACATTAATGTATTCCTGGTGGAGTTGTTAACTGATCCAATCATTCTGGATGGCAATTTGGAATGTTCAAATGGCTATGAAATATTGACTGCCCTTTGATCCAACCATACCATTTTGGGGTTTGTACCCCAAAGAGATCATAAATAAACAGACTTGTAAAAAAAACAGAAAAGAAGCTGGGCTTCTTGTGGTGGCAAAAAACTGGAAAATGAGGGTATGCCCTTCTATTGGAGAATGGCTGAACAAATTGTGGTATATGCTGGCGATGGAATACTATTGTGCTCAAAGGAATAATAAACTGGAGGAATTCCATGTGAACTGGAAAGACCTCCAGGAATTGATGCAAAGTGAAAGGAGTAGAGCCAGAAGAACATTGTACACAGAGACTGATATACTCTGGTAAAATAGAATGTATTGGACTTCTGTACTGGTGGCAATGCAATGATCCATAACAATTTTGAAGGACTTATAGAAAAGAACACTACCCACATTCAGAGGAAGAACTACAGGAGAGGAAACACAGAAGAAAAGCAACTGCTTGAATACATAGGTTGAGGAGGACATGATTCGGGATGTAGACTCAAAACTACCACACCAATACAACTGTCAACAACTTGGAAATAAGTCTTGATTGATGACACATGATAAAACCATTGGAAATGTGCAAGCGGTAATGGGGGTAGGAGGGAGGAGATAGGGTGAGGTGAAGGGAAAAGTAAGAACATGAATCATGTAACCATGATACCTTTTCTATTAAATAAAAATTATTTTAAAAAAATAAATAAATTGAACAACAACCACCTAGTTTCAGTGATTATGTAAATTTCCTCACCTTTTAAAGGAAAAAAAATAAAATTAAATATACTTTAGTTTAGAAATAATTAGTAACAAAATAGATTAATTATATTATAAATATGACTACATCTGATAATAAATATTATTTATCTAGGGAATGTTTTTCCTTGACAATCACAAAATAGATTCAGCTAATTTTGTATTATATAATGCATGTATTGTTTTGAAATGCAATATAGTATATAGCAAGTCATCCTTGGAGTCAAAAAAAGCTAGATAAAATCTGTCATAGATTCATTTTAAATTAAACAAAGATATTTCCATAATAGATTAAATTTTTCACATTTTGAGGACAAAGTCTTATACTGGGTTTGAGGAAATAAATTCATATCCTGTCTCTCATATATGTTGGCTGTGTCAGCCTAGACTAAACACTAACACATATTCTAGACCAGGGAAGGGCAAACTTTTTAAAGAGGGGTCCAAAGGAAAGGGGTCAAAGGAAAGGAAATGCTCATCTGTCAGTCTGTTTCTAAGGCAATTCTTTCAAAATTTCATTGTATTGTATCCTACTCAGTGTATTCATCAGATTAGGAATAATGTCACAGAGCCAGATAGGGGGCCACATCTAGCCTGTGAGCTGTAGTTTGCCCATCACTGCTCTAAATAATTCTTTAGGACAATAACTTGCATTCTTTCATTAACAGAGTATATTTCCTTACCAGGGAGTTTTCTGTTTATGTCAGTAGAATCAGAATTCAAATTGTTATTCTTATCCCTTCACTATGGGTCACATGAATTCTGGTTTCACTTGATAGGATTCCTTCATTTTATTTTCTGGATTTGATCAAAAGGAGTATAGAAGAGTATAATGCTAGATAATTAAACCAATGGAATCCTTACAAAAATGAATAATTATTGTCATGATATTGCTTTAGGTTTTTTTTTTACTAATCTCCAGAATATGCCCTCAAATTATTCAAAATATAGTAAAATGAAGAAGTGCTTTGTCTTTTATCCAGATGTCTGAAATGACAGAAAGACCTCAAAACAATATTGTCCAGCCCAAGGATGTTGACTTGCCTATAATATTCATTATACACATGGAGAAAATCAACAACAACATTAACAAAGATTTAATTTCCTATTAGCCTCAGTTAATTGTCACATTTCCCAATGATAATATAAAAATTGATAGATATTTTATACAGTATTTTGGGGTGGGGAAGATAGATATGTGTCATTGAATAATTAAATTAATATATTGTTTCCTTTTTAAAAATCCCATTATTGAAACCTACTATTGATGAACAAAAGATTTAAGTTGCTTTTCTACGAATGATGATGGATTTTACTTTTCTAACTTTTCTGATCTTAGCTCCTGTATAATCAAGGTCATGAACATGTAAATAGTTGCTGAAAAAGCCTTTGACAAAATACAACACCCAGTCCTACTGAAAACACTGAAAAGTATAGGAAAGAAGGGCCTTTGCTAAAAATAATAAACAGCATATATCTAAAACCATCAGCAGGTATCATCTGCAATGGGAAAAAATTAGAATTCATCCCAATAAGATCAGTAGTGAAACAAGGATGCCCATTATCATCTCTATTATTTAACATTGTAGAAACACTAGCAGTAGCAATTAGAGAAGAAAAAGAAATTGAAACAATTAATATAGGCAATGAGGAGATGATATGATGGTCTGCTTCAAGAATCTTATAGAATCAACTAAAAAGCTGGTGAAAATAATCAATAACCAACAAAGTTGCAAGAAAAAAATAAATCCACACAAATAATTAGCATTCTATATATTTCCAACACATCCTGTCAGCAAGATTTAGAAAGAGAAATTCCATTTAGAAACACCCCATACAATATAAAATATTTAGGAATCTATTTGCCAAGACAAACACTGGAATTATATTAGCACAACCACAAAACACTTTCCATACAAGCAAAACTAGATCTAAATAATTGGAGTAAGATGAGCTAACATAATAAAAATGAAAATCTTACTCAAATTAATTTACTTATTCAGTGTCATACCTATCAATCTACCAAGAAACTTTTTTTTATTGAATTAAAACAAATTATAACAAGATTGATTTGGAAGAAAAAAAGATCAAGAATATCAATGGAAAAAATGAAAAAAAAACTGTGAAAGATGAGGACCAAGCAGTACCAGATCTTAAACTGTATTATAAAGCAGTGGTTATCAAAACAATATGGTACTGGCTAAAAGACAGAAATTAGGATCAGTGGGATAGACTTGGGGTAAATGCCCACAGCAAGACAGTATGCCATAAACCCAAAGACCCCAGATTTTGGGACAGGAACCCACTGTTTGAAACAAATGCAGGGAAAATTAGAAAACAGTATGGAAGGGATTAGGTCTAGATCAACATCTTACACCCTATACCAAGATAAATTCAGAGTGGGAAAATGACTTAAATATAAAGAAGGAAACTACAAGTAAATTAAGTAAACATTGAATAGTATACCTGTCAGATATATGGGAAAGGAAAATATTTAAAACCAAGCAAGAAATGAAGAATATTACAAAATATAAAATAAATAATTTTGATTACATTAAATTAAAAAAACATTTTATACAAACAAAATTAATACATCCAAAATTAGAAGGGAAGCAACAAATTGGGAAAAATAATAACAAAAATGTCTGACTAAAGTCTAATTTCTCAAATTTTTAGGGAAATTAATCAATTGTACAAAAAATGAAGTTATTCCACAATTTATAAATGGGCAAGGGACATGAATAGGCAGTTTTCAGATAATGAAAATAAAATTATCAATAAGCACATGAAAAGTTGTACTAAATATTTTATAATTTGAGAAATTCAAATCAAAACAACTCTGAGGTGCCATCTTACAGCTAGACAGTTAGCTAATATGACAGTAAAGGAAAGTAATAAATATTGGAGGGGAAGAGGCAAAATAGAGACACTTTGCTGGTGTTTTGAATTGCTGGTGGAGTTGTCAATTGATCCAAACATTCTGGAAGGCAATTTGGTATTATGCACAAAGGCCTTTAAATGACTGTCTGCCCTTTGATTTAGCTATACCACTGCTGGATTTGTACACCAAAGAGATAGTAAAGAAAAATATGTGTATAAAAATGTTTATAGCCATGTTCTTTGTGGTGGCAAAAAATTGGAAAATCAGATGATGCTCTTTGAATGCAGAATGGCTGAACAAATTGTGGTATCTGCTGGAGATGGAATACTATTGTTCTAAAAGAAATACTGAACTGGAGGAATTTCATGTGAACTCAACCAACCTCCAAGAATTGATGAAGAGTGAGAGGAGCAGAACCAGGAGAATGTTGTACAAAGAGACTGATGCACTGTGGGGCAATTAAATGTGATGGGCTTTTCTACTAGCAGCAATGAAATGATCTAGGACAATCCTGAGGGAATTGTAAGAAAGAATGCTTTCCACATCTAGAGAAAAAAAATGTGGGAGTAGAAACACAGAAGAAAAGCACTTCCTTGATCACATGTTTCCATGGGGATATGATTGGTGATGTATACTTTAAACGACCACTCTATTAAAAATAATAATATGGAAATAGTTCTTGATCAATGATACCTGTAAAACCCTGTTGAATTGTGTGTTGGCTTCAAGAGGGGGAGGGAGCAGGGGAGGAAAAGAGCATGAATCATATAACTATGGAAAATATTAAAAATTAATTATTTTTAAAAAAGAATAACTGGGGGGCCAACTGGGTGGCAGCTTGGTGGATCAGTGGATTAAGAGCCATGTCTAGAGATAGACAAATCTGAGCTCAGACACTTCCTAGTTATGTGACCCTGTGCAAGTCACTTAACCCCCATTGCCTATCCCTTATCATTCTTCTACCTTGGAACCAATATGCAGTATTGATTATAAGATTTAAGGTAAGGGTTTAAAAAAAAAGAATTGAAGACTGGTCAAATGGAAAGAATATTGATGCTACATTAACCCAATATTTAAAATTCATATTTTGTAAAATATTATCCATTTCCTTTTATTTAGAATTTAAATGATAAAACTGAAATTTAATTAATTTTAGCTCTAAATAAGTCTGTAAATAAAGAAATTATAGTTTTCAATACAGCTTACTGAAAAATCTGTAATGAATTTAAAAATTATTAAAATAGTAAGAAACATTGAAGACAGAGGAGAAAAATTCTCATCTTTTCAGAATACTAAAATCTCATTCAAGAAACTGAATGTCCATCTATTATTTGAGTTAAAAGTGACTTGAAATTCCAAAATTATATAGTTTAAATTGGCTGTATAGGCTTTATAAGAGTAAAATAAGAAAGATAAAAAAATATCTGTTTTAGGAGGGAATACTTGAAAGAAAAAATTTTTGAATTAATTCATTTCAACCTAAAATTTGAAGGGATAGATAATATCTTCTTAGAGGCTGGATCTCCATAATCCTAATCGCTCTGGAATGAAAATTTAAACAAAGTAGCAAAAACAAAAAAAAAAAAAAAAAAAAATAAAAAACACCTCATTTTTCAAATGTTTAGCTAGACAAGGGAAACATTGTTATTTTATTTGTGTGTGTGTGTATGTGTGTGTGTGTGTGTGTGTGTGTGTGTGTGTGTGAATTTATTCTAATAAAATAGAACAATTAGGTAAGCTACAGCAATAAGATTGTATTTTTCTCTTGTTGTTTTTTTTTTTTTTTTGGTGTGTTGGACTACTTCCCAAATAGAAAAAAACAGAGCAATTTCCTTTTAACCAAGTTTTAGCAATATTACTACTTAATTGCTGCCTCATATTTTGTGAGCAAATGGAACATTTTCTACAAGCCAAAACAAAAAATGTTAAGATGCTGTACTTTCCTCCTGTAGTTCCCTTTCTATATATAGGACAATTCCCCCTGGATCTTCTCATGCTCCATATTTTGTAATTTCTCTGTGTCTTTATTCCATTAAGATAAAACTTGATCATTTTCATTTTTATCCTTTATTAAGGAGACTTGATCATACCAGCCTTGGTACCTTAGATTAACTGTTAATTTAATATCTGGATTATGTATAGAGTATGAAGGTAAATCCAGAATAACCCTTTTAACTTGTTTTGTATTAATTGAACTGTATTTCTGATGCTCCTTTCTAAATCTTCAGCAGTGATATATCTTTGAAAAAATGTGTTGATTCTTTTGAAAGGAAAACTTAAACAAATTGGGCAAAACTGTGATCTTTCATGTGGTTTCCATTTAAAATTGTGAATTTAGGACAAACAATATTTGCAAATGGTGTGTGGAGTGTTTTTGAACTTCAACAGCATGACTCATGTTGCTAATTTCCAATGAAACCTAAACCCAAGATTAGTTCTGAATATTATTACGTACATTTTCCCACTTAGCAGTCTAAGCATCACCCTTGGAGCTATGTATTTACATTCCAGAGAGGCAGATTAAGTTTTTCATTTCTCTGAAGCTAAAAAACTGAATTTTACCATCTGTCCATTGGGATGCTAGAGAAGTAAACATGTGGTAGATTTTCCTCCTTAAAAAGGAGGATTGTAAGGCATTATTCCCCATCAGGAAGATGTTGCCATGATTTTACACTCACTGAGGGTGTGGTGTGGCTGGAGAGTGATGTTTTTCTTATTACTTTACTAAATATTGACCATTTCCCCCTGCTAAATATGATCTTATTTTCTGGAAGGGGATTAACTCTCTTAAGTGACTGAAAAGGGGAAAGTCATGATTTCTTAGTAAGTACCCAGTGAATATTTAGGATAGTTGTTATCTCTTAAATCTAATTCTGGACTTGGGTCTGAGTTAAAGTATATTATATACTATACTTGTGAAACTGAACAATCCACTTTGCCTTCCTAATCTTCTGTTTCCTCAGATAAAATACATGAAAATTTGACTAGATGATCCCTAAAATTCATTTTGGCTCTGTTATTCAAAGGTTCTTTGATTTTTCATGTTTCAGCGAAGAGAATCACTAGTTATAATGGAGTAATTTGCAATCAGAGTTCTTGTTTTTTGTGAACTATGTCATGGAGAGTATCCAATGTGAAGGTAGCATTGACTCTTCCTTTGTCTATTTTTAGTTAATCAAATCATGAACTTAAAGTACCCCTACTTAGTAGCTAGGTAACCATTAGGTCAGAGAGCTCAAAAGTCACTTACTAGTTCACACCTTCAAAAGGCCACTAGCACTGCCTGCCTTGGGCAGAGCTAGGCAAATTGAAAGACTTCAATTGGTCTCTGTGAAGAGGGGAAGAGACAGGAAAATGACATAGAAAAAAAGGGGTATAAAAGAAGAAACCAACATAGTCTGGTCTCTCTTTCCTACCTTGGTTTTTGGAAAGACTGGTTCATTGGAGGCTATTCCTTCCTTGGCTTTTGGAGACACTCTTCCCTGGAAATCAGCATCAGTGAGTAGAGCTGTAGAAGCACACTTTTGCTTTCTTTCCTAGCTACTAAATAGGGTTATTTTAAATTCTTGATTTGATTAACTAAAAATAGAAAAAGGGAAAGTTAATTCAATCTTAACAATACTTTGCTTTGAATGATACTTTACATATGTCAATCTAATAAAAGCAAGAGAAAATGAACCAAGAGACAAATTTTATCAGCAGAAAAAATAAAAATAAACTTATTACGATTTTATGACAAGTCCCCCCCAACCCCCCAAAATAAGAGCAAAAGAGTTAGTATAGGAAAGCAGATGAAAGAGAATACCACAAAGGTTAGGAGGCACTGTTAACTCAACTTAGGGTATTAGTATCAGGAAAAAACAAACAAACAAACAAACAAAAATACAAGTACTAATTAAAATGAAAAGAGAAAAGAAAAATAAATTAAAGAATCCAGAAGAGCTAATCTGCATGAGTATGAGAAATGTACCTCCTATTTTAAGTATTGTTTTTAATTTTGAGTTCACAATTCTCTGCCTTCTCTCTCCCCTTCCCATTGCTAAGATAGTATGCAATATGATATCAATTTTATATGTGTGATTATAGAAAACATATTTCAATATTAGATTTCTTGTGGAAGAAAACTTAACTAAATTATGAAGAAAGTGAAATCTAGTATGATTTGGTCTGGATACAGATATAATCAGTTCTTTCCCTAGAAGTAGATGAAAACTTTCATAATGAGTATTTTGGGATGTCTTAGATCAATGATAGGCAAACTTTTTAAAGAGGGAGCCAAAGGAAAGGAAATGCTCATCTATCAGTCTTGTTTCTAAGGCAACTCTTTCAAAGTTTCATTATATTGTATCCTACTCATTGTATTCATTAGATTAGGAATAATGTCATACAGCCTAATATAGCATTTCAGGGGGTCCATCTGGCCCATGGGCTATAGTTTGGCCATCACTGTTTTAGATAATTGTATTATTGAGAATAGTTATGTCATTCACTACTGTTCATTGTTCAGTGCTGCTGGTGCTAGATATAATATTTTCCTGGTCTTGCTTACTTCATTTTACATTTGCTCACATAAATATTTCTAGGTTTTTCTCTAAATATCCTGCTCATCATTTCTTAACACAATAATATTGCATTTGAATCACATACCAAAATTTACATGAAATGTCTCCTTTAAAAAAAAAGGAAGGGACTTCTGGGTTAAGATGATGGCAGAGTAGAGGCAGGGTGACTTTCTCTCCTTACCAACTGATATAGCATACACCCAAAGGACAAGAAAACAAAATCCAGATGAAAGAAGGGACCCCACAATAGGGCACAGTATTGAAGGTATGTAGGATTTGGACACATCTATGCTATAAGGGGGAGAAAGAGCTCCCATCAAAATGCAAGCTGATCAACCCTCCCCCACCCCACCCACAGTACCAGAGTCAGAGGCTGCACTCCAGAGTTAGAGAGAGAGGGAGCACAAAATCTAGCCCCTAGGAAGCTAACTGGCCCTACCAGGAGCTTGCCCCTGAGAACGGCAAGACCTGAGATCCCCGGTGGCTGGAAAACTAAGACCTTGGACACAAGAGTGGGGCTTAGAGAGGCAGCAGCAGTGCCCAGCTTGCTTAGACTAAGGGGAAAACCTCAGGTGGAGGAGTAAGCATGGGCCAAGTCCTCGGCTCTGGACAGCTGGCTAGGAACACAGGGGCTGTACCCTGAAAACAGCTAGACCAGAGACCCTAGGAGGGTCACCAGAGAAGCCAAGAGACTCACAAAGTACCCTCAGGCAAAAAACTGCTCCCTAACTCCATACAAAGAGAATCAGACTGCCTTCCTCAGACTTCTGGCAAATAAAACATAATGATGCCAATTAAGGCCAATGAAGAAATAAACAAGAAGACCAAGAAAAAGCCTCAAACAATTGATAACTTCTGAACAGAAAAAACCCAGAAAACAGAGGAGAATAAACAATTAAAGACATCCAAACCTTCTAAAAAACAAAAATGGGTCACAAGATATCAAAGAGTTCAAATCTGAGATCATGAGAAAGATGGAAGAGATCTGGCAAAAAAAAAATTACAGTTTAAAAGGTAGAATTCCACACTTGGAAAGTGAAGCTCAGAAATCAAAAAATTGATAAGCAATGGGGGCAGTTGGGTAGTTCAGTGGACTGAGAGTCAGGCCAAGAGACTGGAGGACCTAGGTTAAAATCCTGCCTCAGGGGCAGCTGGGTAGCTCAGTGGAGTGAGAGTCAGGCCTAGAGACATGAGGTCCTAGGTTCAAACCTGGCCTCAGCCACTTCCCAGCTGTGTGACCCTGGGCAAGTCACTTGACCCCCATTGCCCACCCTTACCACTCTTCCACCTAAGAGTCAATACACATAACTTAAGGGTTTAAAAAGAAACCAAAAAAAGATTTAAAAAAAGGATTGATAAGCATACTGAAGACCAGAAATACTGAGCTGGAAGCCTTGAAGAACCAGACAGAACAGATTGAAAAGGAAAACCAGTCTCTAAAGGCTAGAACTGGGCAATTAGAAGTCGATGATGTCTCAAGACAGCAAGAACAAATAAAGCAAAGTCAAAAGACTGATAAAATAGAAGGAAATATGAAATACTTCACTGAGAAGTTGACAGAGCAAGAAAACAGGTCTAGAAGAGACAATTTCAGAATCATTGGTCTTCCTGAAAAAGCAGAAATTAATAGAAATTTGGATTCCATACTAAAAGATATTATTCAGCAAAACTGCCTTGAAGGTCTACAACAAGAGTGCAATAAAGACATTGAAAGAATCCATAAATCACCCTCTACATTAGACCCTGGAAAGACCATACCCAGATATATAATAGCCAAATTCAAGAACTTGCAAGTAAAAAAAATTATTACAAGAAGCCAGAAAGAGACAATTCAGATATCAAGGGGCACCAATCAGGATCACACAGGATCTGTCAGCCTCCACACTACAAGACCTCAAGGCTTGGAATATGATATTCAGAAAGGCAAGAGAACTGGGTGTACAACGAAGTATCACCTACACATTAAAACTAACTATACTTCCAGGGGAAAGTATGGGCATTCAACAGGATAGAAGATTTCCAAGTATTTGCAAAGAAAAGAACAGGACTAAATGGAAAGTTCAATATCCAATCACAAAAAAGAAGAGAAACAAGAAAAGGTAAATAAGAAAAGGAGGGGAAAGAAAGACAATATTTATTCTTAAATTAACCCCTTTAAGGGCCTTAATAAGATCAAAATATTCATATTTCCAAATAGAGAAATGTTATGTGTCATTTCAAAAACTGTATTCACTATTATAGTAATTAGAAGAATTATTCATAGGGAGACGTTGGAGCACTAATGGTCTAAAATGAGACGGGGCAGGGAAAAAAGAGGGAGGGTGAATAGTAGAAGGCATCAGGAGAAACTGGAATGAATAAGAAAAATAGGATATTTTATACCACACAAAGAGATCATGGGAAGGGGAGGGGATCAATAATATTATAAAAAGGAGAGGAAGAGAGCATTAAGAAGAAATATTTAAACCTTACTCTCAGAGGAATTCACCCTGAAATGGAAAAGTAGCTATATCCATTAGGATATAGAATTCTATCTAACCCTACTGAGAAAGTCAGAATGGATAAACCTAGGGGAGCAGGGGAGTAGGGAGGTCAAAAAAGGGAGGAGAGGAAAAGGGGGAGGGAATTAATTAGGCCTTAAAAATAAAAAGGGAGGAATAATAAGGGAGAGTGGAAGGGGAAGTAAATCAAAGGAGGGTACAAGGAGAACTGGTCTAAAACAAACCACTGGTTTAAAAGGAAATAGCATAAGAAGGAGGGGTAGCACTAGGAAAGGATACCAAAATGTTGGGGAATACACAATTGATAACTATAACTCTAAATGTGAATGGGATGAATTCACCCATAAAAAGGAAGCAAATACCAGAGTGGATTAGAAACCAAAATCCTACCATATGTTGTCTACAAGAAACATATATGAGGCGGGTGGTCATACACAGGTTTAACTTCAAGGTATTGAGCAAAATCTTTTGGACTTCAAATGAGAAAAAGAAGGCTGGAGTGGTGATCATGATCTCTGACAGAGCCTAAGTAAAAATAGATTTGGTTAAAAGAGATAGGGAAGGTAATTACATCCCGATAAAAGGCAGTATAAACAATGAGGAAATAACACTGCTCAATGTGTATGCAACCAACTGTATAGCATCCAAATTCCTAAAGGAGAAACTGGCTGAATTCAAGAAGGAAATAGATAGTAAAACCATACTAGTGGGAGATATAAATATTCCTCTTTCAGATTTAAATAAATCAAACCAAAAAATAAATAAGAAAGAGATAAAAGAGATAAATGGAATCCTAGAAAAATTAGATTTAATAGATATGTGCACAAAAATAAATGGGGACAAAAAAGGAATACACCTTCTTTTGAGATGCACATGGTATATTCACAAAGATTGACTATGTAATAGGGCATAGAAACATTGCAAATTAATGCAAAAGAGCAGAAATAATAAATATAACTTTCTCAGATTGTAATGCAATAAAAATAACAATTACTAAGAGCAAAAAGAAAGACAAATCAAAAACTAACTGGAAATTAAATAATATAATTCTCCAAAACCAGCTAGTCAAAGAAGACATCATAGAAACAATCAACAATTTCATTGAAGACAATGACAATGATGAGACATCCTACCAAACTCTGTGGGATGCAACCAAGGCAGTACTCAGGGGGAAATTTTCCTTGAGTGCATGTATTAACAGATAAGGGAGAGCAGAGATTAATGAATTGAGCACGCAGCTTAAAAAACTAGAAAGTGAGTAAATTAAAAATCCCCAGATGAAAAAGAAATTAGAAATACTAAAAATCAAGGGAGAAATTAATAAAATAAGAGGTAAAAGAATTATTAAATTAATAAATAAGGCTAAAAGCTGGTACTTTGAAAAAACAGATAAAATAAACAAAGTACTGATGAATCTAATTTAAAAAAGGAAAGAAGAAAACCAAATCATCAGTATTAAAGATGAAAAGGGAGACTTCACCTGTAATGAAAAGGAAATCAAGGCAGTCATTAAAAACTATTTTGAGCAATTATATGGCAATAAATATAGCAATCTAGGTGAGATGGATGAGTATTTACAAAAATATAAATTGCCTAGATTAACAGTAGAAGAAATAGAATACTTAAATAATCCCATATCAGAAAAAGAAATTAAACAAGCTGTCAAAGGACTCTCTAAGAAAAAATCCCCAGGACCAGATGGATTCACAAGTGAATTCTATCAAAACTTTAAAGAACAACTAATTCCAATATTATACAAACTATTTGATGTAATAAGTAAAGAAGGAGTTCTACCAAACTCCTTTCATAATACAAATATTGTACTGATCCCACAGGCAGGTAGATCAAAAACAGAGAAAGAAAATTACAGACCAATCTCCCTAATGAACATAGATGCAAATATCTTAAACAAAATACTAGCAAAGAGACTCCAGCAAGTGATCAAGAGGATCATCCACCATTATCAGGAGGAATTCATACCAGGAATACAAGGATGGTTCAACATTAGGAAAACCATTCACATAATTGAACATATTAACAAGCAAACCAACAAAAACGACAAGATTATCTCAATAGATGCTGAAAAAGCCTTTGAAAAAATACAACATCCATTCCTATTGAAAACACTAGAAAGTATAGGAATAGAAGTACCTTTCATAAAAATAATAAACAGTATATATCTAAAACCATCAACAGGCATCATATGCAATGGACATAAAGTAGAAGCATTCCCAACAAGATAAGGCATGAAATAAGGATGCCCACTATTGCTTCTATTATTTAACATTGTACTAGAAACCCTAACAGTTGCAATTAGAGAAGTAATTGAAGGTATTAAAATAGGCAATGAGGAGACTAAGCTATCACTCTTTGCAGATGATATGATGGTCTACTTAAAAAATCCTAGAGAATCAACTAAAAAGCTAGTAAAAATAATCAACAACTTTAGCAAAGTTGCAGGATACAAAATAAATGCACATAAATCATCAGCATTTCTAAATATCTCCAACACATCACAACAGCAAGAGGTAGAAAGAGAAAAACCATTTAAAATCACCCTAGACAATATAAAATTCTTAGGAATCTATCTACCAAAACAAACACAGGAATTATACGAACACAACTATAAAACATTTTCCAAACAATTAAAACTAGATCTCAACAATTGGAAAAACATTGATTGCTCATGGGTAGGACAAGCTAACATAATAAAAATCACCATTCTACCCGAATTAATTTGCCTATTTAGCACTATACCTATCAAACTACCAAGAAACTTTTTTACTGAATTAGAAAAAAACTATAACAAAGTTCACTTCAAAAAACAAAAGATCAAGAATATCAAGGAAAATAATGAAAAAACAATGTGAAGGAAAGAGGCCTAGCAGTACCAGATATTAAAATATACTAGAAAGCAGCGGTAATCAAAACAATATGGTACTGGCTAAGAGACAGAAGGAAAGATTAGTGGAACAGACTTTGGGTAAATGAAATCAGCAAGACAGTATATGATGAACCCAAAGAGCCCAACTTTTGGGACAAAACCCCACTATTTGACAAAAAATGCTGGGAAAATTGGAAAGCAATATGGGAGAGATTAGGTTTAAATCAACATCTCACACCCTACACCAAGATAAATTGAGAATGGATATATGACTTGAATATAAAGAAGAAAACCATAAGAAAATTAGGTGAACATAAAGTAGTATACCTCTCAGATCTATGGGAAAGGGTAGATTTTAAAACCAAGCTAGAGTTAGAGAAAATTACAAAATGTAAAATAAATAATTTTGATTATATTAAATTTAAAAAGTTTTTTACAAACAAAAACAATGCAACCAAAGTCAGAAGAGAAACAACAAACTGTGAAAAAATCTTTATAACAAAAAACTGACAGGTGTCTAATTACTCAAATAATGAAGGGGCTAAAATAATTGTATAATTAATCAAGTCATTCCCCAATTGATAATTGGGCAAGGGACATGAATAGGCAATTTTCAAATTAAAAAAAAAACTATCAATAAGCACATGCGAATGTGTTCTAAATCTCTAATACTTAGAGAAATGCAAATCAAAACAACTTTGAGGTACTACCTCACACCTAGCAGATTAGCTAAAATGATAGCAGGGGATAGTAATGAATGTTGGAGGGAATGTGGCAACATTGGAACATTAATACATTGCTGTTGGCATTGTGAACTGATCCAACCATTCTGGCTGACAATTTGGAACTATGCCCAAAAAGTGATAAAAACTGCCTGCCCATTGATCCAGCTATAGCATTGCTGGGTTTGTACCCTAAAAAGATCATACATAAACAGACTTGTAAGATAATATTTATAGCTGTGCTTTTTTGGTGGCAAAAAAAACTGGAAAACAAAGGGATGCCCTTCAATTGGGAAATGGCTAAACAAAGTGTGGTATATGTTGGTGATGGAATACTATTGTGTTCAAAGGAATAATAAACTGAAGGAATTCCATGTGAATTGGAAAGACCTCCAGGAATTGATGCAGAGTGAAAGCGGAGCCAGAAGAACATTGTATACAGAGATTGATACACTGTCGTAAAATTGAATGTAATGGACTTCTGTTTTGGCAGCAATGCAATGACGCAGGACAATTCTGAGGGATTTATGGAAAAGAATGCTACCCACAATTCAGAGGAATAACTCCAGGAATAGAAAAACAGAAAAACAACCATGTGAACACATGGGTTGATGTGGACATGGTTGGGAATGTAGACACTAAGTGACCACACCAATATAACTATCAATAATATACAAATAAGTCTTGATTGATCACACATGTTAAAACCACTGGAAATGTACATTGCTTGGGGGTGGGTGTTAAATGGGTCGTGAAGGGGAAAGTAAAAACAAGAATCATGTAACCATGGAAAATGTTTCAAAAAAAATAAAATGAAAAAAAAGGGAGGAAGACTGTAACAACAAACTAAATATTTAAGGGACAGTTAGGAAAAGTTCTTTAACAAGAGGAATACCTTAAGAAGTGTTGATTTTCTTCAGCTGTTCAAATAAATGCTGGAGGACATGTTGCAGATGTGATTCTTTTTTAATAAGGTGGACTAGACTTCTAAGATCCCTGCCATCTCTCAAATTATACAATTCTGTGCACCAGACAGCAAGAGTCAATTTCCTTTAGATACCTGAACTAATATTCTATTGTGGGGGATATGATATTGAATTTCCTAAAATCTGACATAAATAAAATTAAAGCTTTTGAGGTAACTGGAAAAAGGTAGAGAAGATAGAGGGTTATCACAAAATTCAGTGACTAAATTAGTTAGAAACCTGAAACCTGATCTCTCATCACATTAGGAGTTCACTATTATTTTAACATTTATAAATTATTCATTGGCGTACTTTATATATAAATATCTTGATAAGAGTTTCATGGTACTTTAAAAAAACCTGGAAAATTATAAAGAAAAATATTAATATCCCTTATTAAAAGAAAAAATAAAATAAAAGGTAAAAATGTAAAAAGGAACAGAAAAATATTCAGCAGTATTATCACTAATCAAATTTCTGGATTTTATTGGTAGCTTCTGTGAGTTGATTTTTTTTCCCAAACATTTATTAATATTCATTTTTAACATGGTTACATGATTAATGCTCCTCCTTTCCCGTTCACCCCCCGCACTCCCCTCATCCATGGCCGTTCCACTAGTTTTGTCATGTGTCCTTGATCAAGACCAATTTCCAAATTGTTGGTAGTTGCATTGGTGTGGTAGTTTTGAGTCCACACCCTCAATCATGTCCACCCCAACCCATGCATTCAAGCAGTTGTTTTTCTTCTATGTTTCCTCTCCTGCAGTCCTTCCTCTGAATGTGGGTAGTTTTCTTTACCATAAATCCCTCAGAATTGCCCTGGGTCATTGTATTGCTGCTGGTACAGAGGTCCATTACATTCAATTTTACCATACTATATCAGTCTCTGTGTACAATGTTCTTCTGGCTCTGCTCCTTTCGCTCTGCATCTGTTCCCGGAGGTCTCTCTAGGTCGCCTGGAACTCCTCCAGTTTATTATTCCTTTTAGCACAATAGTATTGCATCACCCGCATATACCACAGTTTGTTCAGCCATTCCCCAATTGAAGGACATACCCTCCTTTTCCAATTTGTTGCCACCACAAAAAGCAGAGCTATAAATATTTTCGTACAAGTCTGTTTATCTATGATCTCTTTGGGGTACAAATCCAGCAATGGTATGGCTAGAACAAAGGGCAGGCATTCTTTTATAGCCCTTTGAGCATGATTCCAAATTGCCAGCCAGAATGGCTGGATCAGTTCACAGCTCCAACAGCAATGCATTAATGTCCCAATTTTTCCACATCCCCTCCAACATTCATTACTCTCCCCTTCTTTCATTTTAGCCAATCTGCTAGGTGTGAGGTGATACCTCAGAGTTGTTTTGATTTGCATTTCTCTAATTATTAGAGATTTGGAACACTTTCTCATGTGCTTATTGATACTTTTGATTTCTTTACCTAAAATTTGCCTATTCATATCTCTTGCCCATTTATCAATTGGGGAATTATTCTTCTGATTACTCTATTAGTGAATACTATAATAGTGAATAGAGTTCACTTCAGAGAATTATACATAACATTTCTCTACATAGGAATACAGATAATTAGATCTCACTGAGGCCCTTAAAAAGGCAAATTTAAAAATTATAAGTTTTCTTTCTTTCCTCTCTGTATCTCATTTACCTTTTCATGTTTCTCTCGATTTTTGTGGTTGGATATCAGACTTTCCATTTAGCCCTGGTCTTTTCTGTGCAAATACTTGGAATTCTTCAATTTTGTTGAATGCCCATACTTTCCCCTGGAAATATATAGTCAATTTTGATGGGTAGTTGATCCTTGGTTGCAGGCCCAGCTCTCTTGCCTTTCTGAATATCTTATTCCAAGCCTTGTGGTCTTTTAGCGTGGAGGCTGCCAGATCCTGTGTGATCCTGATTGGTACTCCTTGATATTTGAATTGTTTCTTTCTGGCTTCTTGTAAGATTTTTTCTTTTGCTTGGAAACTCTTGAACTTGGCAATTATATTTTTGGGTGTTTTCTTTTCTTGATCAAATGTCGTAGGTGCTCTATGAATCCTTTCAATGTCTATATTGCCCTCTTGTTGTAGGATTTCAGGGCAATTTTGCTGAATTATTTCTGTTAGTATGGAGTCCAGGTTTCTATTAATTTCTGTTTTTTCTGGAAGACCAATTATTCTCAAATTGTCTCTTCTAGACCGGTTTTCTTGGTCTGTCACTCTCTCATTGAGATATTTCATGTTTCCTTCTATTTTTTCAGTCTTTTGAATTTGTTTTATTTGTTCTTGTTGTCTTGAGAGATCATCAGCTTCCAATTGCTCAATTCTATTCTTTAGGGATTGGTTTTCGGCTATAATCTTTCGGTTTTCAGCTATAATCTTCTGGTTTTTGGCTATAATCTTCTGGTATTCATTTTCAATCTGGTCATTTCTGGTGTTCAATTTACTTATCAGTTCATTTGGTTTCTGAGCCTCACTTTCCAATTGCAAGATTCTACCTTTTAAACTGTTATGTTCTTGCCAGATCTCTTCCATTTTCCTCAAAATCTCAGTTTTGAACTCTTCCATAGCTTGTGAGGAGTTTTCCTTATTTGAGGAGGGTCTGGATGCTTGTTTGTTCTCCTCCTCTGTTTGCTCGGTTGTCTGGATTTTCTCTGTGTAAAAGTTGTCAAGTGTTAAAGACTTCTTTTTCTTGTTGTTAATCTTTCTCTTCTGAGCTTCCTGAGACTGGGTAGCCATTGTTAGCCCAGCAGCTTCTCACGTTTATCCTTGAGCTCAGGGTCTGTCCACGGTCTATTGGGTCCTGAGGTCTGTCTGGTATTTTCCAAGGTCAAGCCCCCTGGTGGACCCCCTTGCTTTGTCCTCTGCCAGAGGTTTCTTTACAAGTCTCAGGGTGCTGCTTCCACAGTTGTCTGCACTGTTTCCCCACTCAGGGTTTCAGAGCTTTAGCTTGTGGCTGTGTCTGCCTCCACCCACGCCTCCACCAGTGCCTGCTCTCTCAGCCCACGCTCTGTGCCCTGGGTCCGCTCCTGGCGTCCTGCTCCCGCGCTCAAATTCTGCGTGCGCTCCCTAGCTTCCTGGGGTCCCAAATCCCGTTGCTCTCAGGAACAGGCCCCGGAGCTGCCAATGACTCAATGAGTGCCCCAAACTTGTTCCACCTCTTCCTAGCTGGCCTCGGCGCTATTGGTGTTGTGTGTGGAGGGGTTGGGGGTGGGGTGGTTGCTCAGCCCGCGATTTAGTGAGAGCTGTTTCACCCCTTTATAGCATGGAGATGCCTCGATTCCACGTACCTTTCACCCTGTGCCCTGTTGTGGGGTTCCTCCGTTCGTCTGGACTTGTTTTTATGTCCCCTTGAGGAGTTTTGTGTGTTTTGGTCAGGAGAGTTTAAGAGCTGCTTCTTACTCTGCCGCCATCTTAACCTGGAACTCCAGGTGAGTTGATTTTTGTGAAACAATTGTATGTAATTAATAGGTGCGTCAGGGGCCTTATGCTGGTAATAAGGCTAGCAAGAAGATGATGCTGGTTGTAAGGATGGTGTGAGCTGTACCTGGGCAGGGCTTGAAACTTGTTTATAAATGTAACAACGATCCAACCCAGATAACTGAGTGTCCAAAGAAACATCACTGCGTGTCACCAAACTCCTTTAAGATATCAGGTAACTGGCACCTTCACTGCTGAGGAAGCAGCTTCCTATTGGTGAATCAAAGACTGACAGGAAGTGGATATTGAACTTCCTGCCCTTTAGCAATGGAGTTTGTTCCCAAACTGCTTAGAACCCTTCCTGCTGCCTGTTCTCCTTGGTCTTAGATGTTAGGCAAATAATTACAGAATTCTCTGGTTAAGGTTAAGGGGTTTATTGCTAGCAGAGTAAGGGGACAATGCAGTGGAGAGAGGGTTAGGTAATACTGTGATCTAAGGAGAAAGATTATATGACTAAAGGTTGCTATGGAACCTACCTGAATGGTCTTCTTCTGACCCAGGGCATAGGGCCCTGGGTCAGAATGATGCAGTCTCTGGTTTATAAATAAAGTTGTTCTTCGACTAAATTTTGCCAGTGATGATAATAATATTATTGTGTTGCTCTAGATGATAGGTCTTAAACCCTACTCTATTTTATTCTAGGCCTAAGCTAACCATGTTCTCACTCCCACCAACCCAGGGCCCAAGGTGGGGGGTAAAGAGTAAGTGAGTTGTCAGGGAAAATTCAGGTAAGAGCAGAACCCAGCCCTGGGTCTCCAGTGCTTTATATCCTCTTGGCTCAACTGGCAGTTAGTGCTTTGACCTTTGTCTCATGCCACCACCAACATTCCATCCAGGGCAACAGACAGGTTGCCCTAAACCAATATGGCAAGGTTAAAAATCCTATATTACAATATGCCCATTTGTCTTTTGGAAATTTGTACTTTGCAACATTTCCTGATCCCGATGTTATTAAACTACACTAAAGAATTCTATACTTTCACTAAATCTAAACTAAAACTATTCCCCTTAATTCCTTCAAGTATTCCCAAGACAATACAAGATTCTAACTCTTATTCTTAAGCTATTTTTATTCTAAGCTAAACTAAAATGGGTTATAGGGAAGAGTAAAGAAAAGAAATGGGGATTAAATTTTACAAAAATGTGAACAGAAAGGAAAAAAAGATTAAACACAAATCATCAACAGAACAGTTTTGAACCATGACTTTAGCTAAAATATAAACCTAAGTAATAAACTCTAACTTTGAAATTTCCTATCTCCATGAACTAATAATAAAATGTAACAACTAAAAAGTTTTCTCTAGCAACTCTCTAAAAGAAAACAAATACAAACTTTCTAAGTGTTAGTATGTTATAATGTTAATACACTTATTCCTATGGTAGAAGATTCGTAGATAAGTAAATTTAAGATTAGCTAAATTCCTTTCAGTTAAACATAAGATTAAACTATGCACAGTATTTTACCAAGAAAAATTCTGACCCTAATCTAACTTATAAAAAGCTAACTATTCTTTCCTTGTGTGTTATTGCAAACTATCCCTAAGGGTTAGTAAATAAGCATATACATATATACATTCTTTAAATTGGAATGTCAGATGGTTTTGAGTAGAAGGTGTCTGAAACAAAGTAAGAGAAAAGTTTAAGCTGTGGCAGACAAACCCTTCACTCTTATGAGTAAACTAGTATTTCCACACGTACATGTGAAGTTTTGAAAATGTTCTATGTGATGACATTTTTACTTAACCATGTGGTGAAGTGTCACATACTTACTCCTGTAGAAATCTTCTGCTAACACCATGTGCTGTTTGAATGGAATTCTAAGATGTTTGGTTGCAGTGAGAATTCTGTGGGTATGTAAGATATGTTCTTCAAACCTATGGTTCCAATACTGATCAGATGAACTTCTCTTCATAGAGCTGTTGTAAAAGACTCACAGGTTTTGTAGTCAGGTCAAAGATGTCATTGTAGTCCTCAACATTGATATACTTGTGATGATCCATGAAGTCAGTAGTGTCTTCGTTGTGATCTTTGATGTTACCATACGCGTTTGTCAACTTGAACTGGAACTATTGTAAAGTTGTGTTGACTTGTGTTGCAACAAATTTATGTGTCCATAAACCTTTTGATGGATTTTCTTCTTTTCTTGGTGCAATTAAACAAAGTTAATCAAAGTTCATTATGATGTTATTTATGATTTAATCATTAGTCATCAATGTCACTTTCTCAATCAGGGATCGGCAACATTCAGCTCTTGAGCCATATCTGGCTCTACCTCCCAACCATCCAATCCAGGCAGAGCCCCATGATGTGCCCCAGGGGGCCCTTCAGCCCCTGCCCCATATTCCAGCACCTTCCATCTCCATCCTCCTCCTTCCACAGGCGTTTATGGTTCTCATGGCCAAAAAGGTTGCCAACCGTTGTTCTAAATTTTGAATTGATTGAAGTTCTGATACTGATTCTTTTCTGTAACTGATTCTTCATCTCTACTATGGCAACTTATGACTGTTTCTTCTGGGTGATTGTAATTGGATGTTAAATAATTATTTTGATGGTGATATAACATTTTTCTGCTTCCTAACTTTTGTATTGATCTGGGCTCATATGTAAATTGCTGGAAAGCTATAATCTGATATTTTGGCTGCATTTTTGACAGGTTTCTGTTTCTTGGCTGGTATGTTGGTGGTAATTGGTCTTTGTGCTGTATTGTGACTGGGTCTTGATGTTGAGACATATCTTTAGTTGGTTTGACATGGGTGACATAGAACCATGGATCTCTCCCCTTAATTTTGATTGCACTTGAGTTGTTAGGATTATTTGTGATGGTCCAAACCACTTAGGTTCTAACACAGATTTCCTATTAAAGTTTCTTATGTATACATAATCTCCAGGTTGAAAGCTATGTAGATTGAAATAAAAAGGTACTCTTTGTTGTATCAAAGCCAACCTGTGAAGTTGATCTAAGCTTTCTTTGAGCAACTTAATGTATTCATAGAGTTTGCATTCCATACCCTGATGTGATAGGTTATAGATTCTTTGAGGTGATTTTCTATGGTAAAGTGGATGTCCATATAACATCTCAAAGGGTGACAAATGAGTAATGCTATTGGGCTGGCACCTAAGATGGTATAATGCCGAAGGTAATGCATCTGGCCATTTTAAGTGGGATGCAGCACAAATTATAGCCACTAGGTCTTCAAAGATCTATTCACATGTTCAATCTGTCTGCATGATTGGGGCCTTTAAACACAATGTAGATGTTATCTTAGGTATCTTAGATGGCTGATCTTCTCTCTAACCCTGTAAATATAGAATATTTATAGAATATAAATATTGTTCTATATCAGGATAGCTAAACTACGGTAGACTGTGATATTGTTGAATGTCTATCCAAAGTAAAGCAGCTTGGCAGTCAGGAACTGAATGACTCTGCTCAGATTCAAGACCCAAGAACCAAGACCAGCAAACAGGGTGACCTGCCTTCTTATCCCAGGGCTCCATCTGCCTTTAACTTTCCCCTCTCTTGTTCTGGGGGTCACTATGGAATTCTGTGATGTAGCCTGAACCCGTCTCTGCAGCTTGAAACACTCTCTGCAATATGAATCTCACACTTGTCTAAGAAAAATTTAACATTAAACTAAAATGTTTCAATGCTTTTGAAACTTACTAGTTAAATGCAATGCTAGGCAAATAGTAGACATTCAATAAATTTTGAGAGGTTGATTTCTTGATTTTTAGAAATGCTTTCCATTCATCTTGCCACCAAGGTACTCTTTAGAAATAATATTCAGCAAATTTTTGAAGAGATCCAATTCTTTGGGTCAACATATTTTATTGGAGGAGATTTTTTCTTTATTTTTAAATTAGCCACTTTGTCTTCATCAATGAGAACCAATAAATAGCTGGCAAATACAGTATTATGTGAACATCCATGCTGCTATCACCAATAGTTGTTCTATTCACTTAGATTTCTTTTTTTCATTGTTGGACAAGTTTCTAGATCAATTCACAGCCATTTGCCCCATATATAAATAAGTTTTAATGCCTTACTTGTCCATGAATAACATAATGGTTTTCTATTTAAATTTGAGAGCTTTTTCAATTACTATCAGTTACAACATTTGGAAATTAAATAATTAATTGAATTTTTTTTATGATTTGCATATAACACAGATATCCATAAAAGGTAACTCAGAGTGACTCACAGAATCTTACATTGCTCATTTTCATCCATCTATCTTTCAAGGCTCTGCTATTTCAGTACTGATAATGGTATTTGCCATTTAATTTTGTTTCTAATTCTTACTGAGTTCAAGTGATTTTTCTCTCAGCTTTCCTTTTAGCTGTATTTTTTTTCCTTCTAAAACTCTTTGTTCCTAACACCATGTCACTTTCTATCAGTATTGAAAAAAATGATTTTAACTTCAAGGGATGAGCACCTCAAACCAAATAAAGTTCAGATAGAAGATGAATCATGAGTAAATTCGTGGAATAATATAAATGTCTATTTTGTGAAAATTCTTTCCTCATTTGACTACAGGCATCATGACATATAAAACTTTGAATCTTCAAAATTATCAAACACAGATGTTCTATAAAGGAAATGCATTCTCATTTAGTTGTGGGTAAGGTGATTCTTACATGTCTGAGCAAGTATGAATAGGCCAAATTCTTTAAAGTATATAAAATTATTTGTATAAGATAGTTCCATAAGAAGTGACAAACAAGATAATCATGCACATAGACACAGAAATACATGACAAAAAATAAAAAAAATAAAAATATTGAAATTCTGGAAAGATTTATAAGAAGTGGTACAAAGGGAAGTGAGCAGAACAAGGAGAACATTGTACAACAACAATAAAGTCTGATGATCAGCTAGGAATAACAACTATTTCAACAAAGGAAAGATTAAGGACAATACCAAGAGACTATGACAAAAAAGAAAAGTATATCTATCACCATGGAAGGAACAGACAGAATATGAATATATACTGAAACATAACATTCTCTGTTTCTTCCATGAATTTTTCTTTAGTATAAGAAATATGTATCTTCTTTCACCACATTATAAGCCTGGAATTATGTATTATAAAATTATATATGTACTATCTATATCATATTGCCTGCCTTCTTTGGAGGGAGGGAGAAGGAATGAGAGAATATGGATTACAAAATATCAAAAAATTAATATCAAAAAACTATATTGCTGAAAAAAAACTTCCTAATATAGAATTCTGTTTCATCAAAATGAGTATATGGGCCATATGAAGCTGTATATTTACATTTTATTTGCTTATATGAAAAATTATAAATGCTTATCACATATAATTGCTTTTCACTAAGTTATAATGTAGATCATCAGGTTATGAAGAAAGCAAGGTCATAAGTGAAACTAAGTTTGAAAACTGAAGTAGTCTTGCATTTTTATAGAAAAAGAGAACAAATATATTTAGGCCTTGAGACTGGTCATGACTTTCACATATGAGATTGAGGTCCAAGAAAAAAGAACTGAAAATAAAAGTAATTGTCATGGAAAAAGTAAGAAAACACTTTTGACCTACTAGAAAAAAAATTAAGAAGAGCTATGATCCAGATTTTTTTCTAGATATTTCTAACTGCATTGAGGGAAAATAGAAATATAGAAAAAATATTCAGGATTCCTTTTTTATTTATTTTGTTTTAGGCTAGAGAATACAGGGACATATTCTTAAAGAGCAATGAAGAATTTACTACATGGGGTTGTGATCAAATTAAAGATGAGAGAAGAAATGATTGAATCTTAGTGCATGGTAGAGGAAATGGAAGGCTATGGGGAATATGGAAAAGGTGGATAATTAGCATTAACAAGAACTGAGAAAAGAGTTCTTTCTCTGAAATGAGATGAAGGGATGAATGAAGATAAGAAAAATTTGGATGTTTGAATAGGAGGAACTAAATAGTTCATAGGTGAATTTGCTCACATTTTGCCCTGAACATAGTAGAAGCTTAATTTTTTAAAAAAAGATTATATGTTTTTCAGCTATTCCTGATACAAATGATCAGACTAATGTCTATAAATGTTAAGAAATGCGTCTAAAACAACGTAGAAAATGACAGAATGAAAGATTCAGGATTCAAACTTAGTTTCCCTGACTCCAAATCCAATATTCTTTATCAGAATAACATTTGACTTCTAAAAAGGTATTTAATGAGATACATGTCGAGTATCAAGAAAGTAGATCATCTTCTGAAACTTGTAATGATTAGAAGGGGAGATGCTATTCACTATAAACAGTCCTAGAGGAGGTCACTGAGAGATGAATAAAATGATCTTCTATTTTAAATGTAGATCATTAACAATAATGTTGGACTTTAGAAATTACACATTTTCATTTCCATTGACTTTCTTAAAAATATAGCATAGGATTTCACCTGGCCAATAAAAAGTTATCACATAACGTCTAAGCCATGTCATAAGATTCTTTTTCCCCCTTATAGAAATACACACTCGCACACAGGCAAACATATATGTACATATATCATATTACACCTATGCCTTTTGTCTAAATTTGTATTTATTTTTTATGAATATTATTTTGAATAATCAGTAAAGATCAGTGGAATTTGGAAGGTATGATTCATCAAAATGAAAAAAAAATTATTCAAAGTTCAGCCTCCTCCAATTGAAGACTAATTAGATCTGCGTGGGTTAAACTAGGGGGGTGAGCAAATTACTTAGTGTTTTAGATTACTTATCCTATCCTATTCTCTCTGTTAATTTTCTTACTTTCTCTCTCTCTTCTCATTTGTAAATAAACTTCCATTAAAGTCATTGTGATTTGATGTTATCAAACCTTTTAATATCCACCTAACCAAAACCCCTTTTTACCCCTTACACATACAATCTTTGTTACATGTGCCATAGGTTCTCCATCAGGAGTCTAAGAAGACAAAAATGGTACTAAAGTTTTGAGTCTTTCTAATAACTCCTATTCAGGATGATTGCATAAATGGATGATTGATGGTTCATTGTTCAGCCTAAGACAAAGACCATTCTGGGAATTCCTTGAAGGTATGTTTCCAAGGGACAAAGGTAAATTTGGGGGTTCCATAAAGCAAAGTTATCAATAGTAAATGCTACTATCTTGTATAGCAGAGTAAAAATAGTAGTGGTATTACGATCTTGAGACCCGGTTTAAATCTCACATCTGACATGGATGTGTTTTTCAGCATAAACTTTTTTCCCTTGCAGGTCACAGCTTAATCTGTGTAATGATAAACATTGAACTCTGCCTCTAGAAACATGATGCCATGCAAATAGAAGCTCAAAAATATTTGATTATGGTTACCTAGCTACAAGTATTAGATCAGTTAACTAAAATTAGGTTTTTTTGAGTCAAAATCTAGAAATCTTTTCATTACATCATTCCTCCTCTCTTAAAAAATAAATAAACTGAATTTGGCTGAAAAAATCAATATCTATAAAAATATTATATGTCCTACCTATCAATGGGAAAATTAAATGTGTCAGTAGGAGTAATTTTCAGGTTGAGAATATTTTTGAGAGTATGACTGAGCATACTGCAACATTACCTGTTGCACTGAGAGGAATTAAAAAAATAGTCACATTTCTTTCTTTATTTATTTTTTTAAACATTTATTAATAATCATTTTTAACCTGGTTACATGATTCATGCTCCTACTTTCCCCTTCACCCCCCCGCACTCCCTCCACCCATGGCCGATGCACATTTCCACTGGTTTTGTCATGTGTCCTTGATCAAGACCTATTTCCAAATTGTTGGTGATTGCATTGGTGTGGTAATTTCGAGTCTACATACCCAATCATGTCCACCCCGACCCATACGTTCAAGCAGTTGCTTTTCTTATGTGTTTCCTCTCCTGCAGTCCTTCCTCTGAATGTGGGTAGTTTTCTTTACCATAAATCCCTCAGAGCTGTCCTGGGTCATTGTATTGTTGCTGGTACAGAAGTCCATTACATTCTATTTTACCACAGTATATCAGTCTCTGTGTACAATGTTCTTCTGGCTTTGCTCCTTTCACTCTGCATCAGTTCCCAGAGGTCTCTCCAGTTTGCCTGGAACTTCTCCAGTTTGTTATTCCTTTTAGCACAATAGTATTCCATCACCCGCATATGCCACAGTTTGTTCAGCCATTCCCCAATTGAAGGACATACCCTCATTTTCCAGTTTGTTGCCACCACAAAAAGCACAGCTATAAATATTTTCATACAAGTCTGTTTATCTATGATCTCTTTGGGGTACAAACCCAGCAATGGTATGGCTGGATCAAAGGGCAGGCATTCTTTTATAGCCCCTTGAGCATGATTCCAAATTGCCAGCCAGAATGGCTGGATCAGTTCACAACTCCACCAGCAATGCATTAATGTCCCAATTTTGCCACATCCCCTCCAACATTCATTACTCTCCCCTTCTTTCATTTTTGCCAATCTGCTGGGTGTGAGGTGATACCTCAGAGTTGTTTTGATTTGCATTTCTCTAATTATTAGAGATTTGGAACACTTTCTCATGTACTTATTGATACTTTTGATTTCTTTACCTGAAAATTGCCTATTCATGTCTCTTGCCCATTTATCAATTGGGGAATGGCTTGATTTTTTATACAATTGCTTTAACTCCTTGTATATTTGAGTAATTAGACCCCTGTCCAAGTTTTTCATTATAAAGATTTTTTCCCAATTTGTTGTTTTCCTTCTGATTTTGACTACATTGTTTTGTTTGTACAAAAGCTTTTTAGTTTAATATAATCAAAACCATTTAATTTACATTTTGTAATTTTTTCTAACTCTTGCTTGGTTTTAAAGTCTTTCCTTTCCCACAGATCTGACAAGTATACTATTCTGTGTTAACTTAACTTATTTATAGTTTCTCTCTTTATATTCAAGTCACTCACCCATTCTGAATTTATCTTGGTGTAGGGTGTGAGATGTTGATCTAAACCTAATCTCTCCCATATTGTTTTCCAAATTTCTCAGCAGTTTTTGTCAAATAGTGGATTCATGTCCCAAAAGTTGGGCTCTTTGGGTTTATTGTACACTGTCTTGCTGATGTCATTTACCCCAAGTCTATTCCATTGATCCTCCTCTCTGTCTCTTAGCCAGTACCATATTGTTTTGATGACTGTTAGGGACCAAGACTTTAAGATAAGATAGTCACTCTTTTAAGAATAGATATCATTCACTCTTCTAAGATAATATATTGATCATAGGCCCAGCCATGCTTGGAGACAGTAAGATGCCACAGGAGATTTTCTATGCTCCCTTTCCACGTTCCTTTCCCCTTAGTATCTGCTGACCCCCTTCTGCCCTCAGCCTTTATATTCTTGTCATAGATCTGCAATAAACGAGCCTTGCATCCATCCAAACGACTCTGTGTCTTGCACGCGAGGTCTCCCCTCTTCTTTCCCTATGGGTTCTTAGGTTGCTGTTTTCCCAGGACCCCTCGGTTGTGTCCGGCTGGACCCTGACAGTGGCGCCCAACGCGAGGCACGGAGAAAACGGCTTAGCGGCCAACTGAGGAGCAGCTGTCGCGGCCGCGAAGATACGTAACAGGTAGAGGCTGAGCAAGACGCCTCGAGGTAGGTAAGTTGTCCCATCCCCCATAGGCATTTAAAAATCAAGAGTGTTTCTAAAAAAGGTGTGTGTGTGTGTGTGCAGGGAAAGTGGAAGGAATACGTGTGCATGATGGGAAAAACACTCTCGAAGGAAACAGTGTTCGTGACTGAACTAAAACATAGTCTAAGGGAGAGAGGCATTAGAGTAAAAAAGAAGGACCTGTTCAGGTTTTTCTGCTTTATAGAGCAGCACTGCCCTTGGCTCATTTTGCATAGCACGGGCATTCATCTGCTCACTTGGGACAAAGTAGGTAAGGAACTTAATGGCCTTTTAAGAGCTGGCAAGGAGATTCCAGATGATTACTTTTCTTTCTATGGCTTGATTCGTGACATCCTTAAAGAAGCCGACAGGAGTCAACAAGTCTCGCACCTCCTCAGCTTGGCTGAGGACGCTATCTTAGAATCTAAGATAAAAAATGAAGAACCAAACTCGACTAAAGAACAGAGCTCGCCCCTCCAGGGGAATGAGCGTCCCTCATCTCTTTCAGAGGAACCTATCAAAAATCCCTCCCTTGAGGAGCCCCTTGTTCCCTCTAAGCCCAGATCACGCCTTTATCCAGTCCTATACAGGGACCCTCCTCAGGATAGCACACTTAATCCGGCTTATCAAACAGAACTAGAGGAGGAGACAGCCCCCTACCATAACAATGGCCCTCTGAGGAATAGACCTCCTCCCTACAACCTCCCATCCCCCATCCCTCAACTTGCCTCTCCAGCTCTCCCAGGTTCAGCTGACCTTAGAGAAGCCACAAGCCAGCTTAGAAATCAAGTCACCGATCTTAGGCAGTTCTTAGACTTGCAGAGGGAGATTTATAAATTAACCAATCAGTTGCAGGACTTGCAGTCAAACATTCTCCGGCCACTGAACTGTAATATCAAGCCGGTGCAGCCAAAAACTATGACAAAGTCTAAGAACCCTGCCCTTGTTTTCCCTGTCGTTACTAGACAACAGGCCACAGAGATTGCCCCTGAAAACCTTCCTTTAGAAACCCCCCTCCCACATGATTCCTCTGACTCTGAGCAGGAGGAAGAGGGGGAGGAGGAAAGCGGATCCCGTGGAAATTCCAGGGCCGCAGATACTTCAGGCCTCCCTCACCATCATCGGCCAATTTATAAAAAATTAAAAATTAAGCACATTAAAGACCTGCATTCGGCAGTCAAAAATTATGGCCTGAATGCCCCTTTTACACTCTCCATCCTAGAAGGGCTTGGAGGAGAGGGACACATGCTCCCCTCAGAATGGACCAAAGTTGTGCAATATGTCCTATCCCGAGGGCAATTTCTAATCTAGAAGGCAGAGTTCTTAGAAAGGGCAGAACATCAAGCTAGGCTTAACTTAAAAAATGCCCAGACAGCTAATTGGACGACCGACAAGATTGTCGGCCGTGACCACTTTGCATTAGAAAACCAACAGATGAGGCTGCCTCCTGGCTTACTCATGCAAACGGCACATGCCGCTATGGCCGCATGGCGGGCAGTTCCTGCCACTGGCTCTGTTACAGCACCTTTCTCAAAAATCCTTCAGGGACCCAATGAGCCCTACGCGCAGTTTGTTGCAAAACTCCTTGAAACTGCTGAGAGAGTCTTAGGTCAGGATGGGTCAGACAACCCAGTGGTTAGACATTTAGCAATTGAAAACGCTAACTCTGCCTGTAAGGCAGCCTTAAAGGGGCAAGCTAGAGATCTTGATCTAAATGGGATGATCCGCCTATGCAGTGACATCGATGCATATGACCACAAACTAAACAAGTCTATCTCCTTAGCCATCGGGGCAGCCATTCAGGCCTCTCGCCCCACCACCCCCCGAAATTGCTTTAAATGCGGGCAACCTGGCCATTTCGCCAGTGAATGTCCCTCTAACCAGACTCCCACCCCCCTTCAGGCTCAAGCCCAAAGACCACCTCCCAGCGTTTGCCCTAAATGTCGAAAGGGTCGGCACTGGGCTCGAGATTGCTGAGCCAAACCTCAGAACTTTTCCCCAATGTTGGGAAACGGGATACGGGGCTCCCACGGGAGCCCCTGCCCAGTTCCCTTACTCGAGCCACAGCCTGCAGCGCAGGCCTGGACCTCTGTGCCGCCTCCACCCGAATATTGACCCCTGAAGAAGGCCCGGTAGTCCTCCCCACCGGCAAATTCGGACCACCGCCTCCTGGCATGTTTTTCTTGGTCATCGGCAGGGCGCTCACCACCTTGCAAGGTGTAGTTGTGCATCCCACCCTTGTTGATAACGACTACACAGGGGAGATAAAACTTATCATAGAATCTCCGCACGGTCCGGTTACCATTCCTGCCGGTAAACGCTTAGCTCAGGCCCTCCCCCTCCCCATGATAGGCGATTTTCCTGCTGCAGCCCAAAAACGAGGTCCTTCCTCACCCGGCTCTTCCAACATTTATTGGGTACAACAACTTACTGAGTCCCAACCCACTCTGCAATTAAAGATCGAAGGAAAAACCTTCACAGGGCTGCTGGACACAGGGGCAGACTCTACTGTCATCTCCCAGGCTCATTGGCCCCGAGCCTGGCCCCTTCAACCCTCATCCACCCACCTGTCAGGAATAGGTCAGATCCAAGATACCCTCCAAAGTACTAAGCTCCTCCATTGGCAAGATACTGAGGGCAATAGTGGCACTACCCGTCCCTATGTAGTCGCGAGACTCCCCGTTAATCTCTGGGGCAGGGATATTCTAGCCCAGATGCGGCTCCTTATGGTTGGCCCCAGTGATGCTGTCACCACCATGATGCTGAAATCTGGGTACCTCCCAGGCAAAGGCCTTGGCAAGAACGAACAAGGCATCTTACACCCAATACCCCCCCCCCCAGCCCAAAACGATAAAGGAGGACTTGGGTCAAAAAAATTTTTATAAAGGCCACTGATCCCCCTGCAATCCAGGCAGATAAGATCACCTGGAAGTCCGATTCTCCTGTCTGGATTGACCAGTGGCCTCTAACAGCTGAGAAGGTTCAAGTTGCCCTAATGCTAGTGCAGGAGCAACTCTCTCTTGGACACCTTGAACCTTCCACTTCCCCATGGAATACACCTATTTTTGTTATTAAAAAGAAATCGGGGAAATGGAGACTTCTACAGGACCTACGTGAGGTCAATAAGACCATGCTACCCATGGGGGCTTTACAGCCAGGCCTTCCATCCCCGACTGCTATCATTTTCCATTCCCATAGTCAATTCCCCATCCCCCTCATTGACACAGCTCCAAGCTCGAGGCTTTAGCATTGCCCCAGATAAAATTCAAACTCAAAGCCCAAGAAACTCTTTATCCATTAAGTGGCAATCAGACTTTGCTTCTTGCTCACGCCCTCTTTGTTCTCAATTTCCTCCCGCTGGATGCTGAAGGGCGTTCCGCTGCTGATCGCCACTGGAATCCGCATACTTCATCTAATCTGGCCACAGTCCTTTGGCGTGACCCCGTCACGGGCCTCTGGTGTGGCCCCGACCCTGTCATTATCTGGGGAAAGGGCTCTGCCTGTATTTTTGACAAAGCGGCTAATAATGCCCGCTGGATTCCATCTAGACTGATTAAACCTTTTGCCCCTGATACTAACCCTCCTAAGCCAGGGAGAAGTCTTTTTCTTCTTCCTTTTTCAGAACCACAACCCTGACGACATCACAGATGGGACCTCAGATCCTGAACTCGTTTTCTCTGGCAGTTTACATCATCTACTCCACCTTTCTTCCGTTCACCACTTCCAGTCCTCATCTCCTGGTCCAACAATGATGGGAGATCATCAATCCAGTTAATCAAGCCATCATTACCTCCGTTTCTTCTTCCCAATGGCCCCAATGGACATGGTTTCCTTCCATTCCGGTTGATCTCTGTGCCCTAGGCGCCCCCCAGATGTCCTCAATCCACTACTGCGCCCCCACCTTCCCTGGCGTGCCTAGCCTCCCAGATTACTGGACTCAATACACTCAGTTTCCTCTATATGGCTGCTCTGGCTTTGATCAGCCACCACACTGTGGGGACCAGACAGACGGATTTTGTGCAGCCTGGGGATGTGAAACCATTGGCACTGGATATTGGATCCAGGCGAACCAGGATTTGATATCAATAACCCGCAATCTATCCCGTTCATCTGTGTGCACCCCCAGTCCTCCTAATTGTAATCCCCTCATTATCACATTTACCAACGCAGGGAAACGAAGTGTTAAATGGACAGATGGCTTGACTTGGGGTTTACGACTCTATAAGAAGGGCGGTTTTGATGATGTTCTTCTTTTCACCCTCCGCCTCCGTTTGCAGCCCCTCATTGTTTCTGTTGGTCCTAACATCATCCTCTCGGATCAACGACGCCATTTTTCCCCTAACCCCAAGCCATTACCAGCTCCCACATCTCTCCCCATCCCATCGGTTCCCCTTTTTTCCCCTTCATCTCCGAATACCTCCTCCCAGTTACAGCCCCAGTCACAGCAAGGGTCCCTAAACACTCCCGGTACAGCAGACAGATTTTTATCTCTAGTATCAGGTGCCTATACTGCCCTGAACGCCTCCAGGCCAGATTTGACGATTAAGTGTTGGCTCTGTCTGAGTCCACAACCCCCTTACTATGAAGGTATTGCCTATATGGCAGAACCCAATGAAACAGTTCTAGCTTCCCCGCGCTGCGCCGCCTTTCCTCGCCGTCTCACTCTTGCTGAAGTCTCTGGCTATGGCCTTTGTTTAGGCACCATTCCCCGATCTCATGCCCACTTATGTAACTCCACCCTTGACCTTCCCCCTTCCCCTTCCTTTTTGGAAGCCCCAAATAATGGCTTTTGGGCTTGCAATACTGGCCTCACCCCTTGTATATCTCTTCTAGTTTTCAATACCTCCTTTGAATTCTGTGTTCTTGTCCAGCTATTGCCACGTATCTCTTTCCACACAGACGATAGTGTGGCCTCCCTCCTCTCCCCCTCTCCTAGAACACGTAGGGAACCCTTTACTACTTTAGCTATCCTGTTAGGTCTCGGCAGTCTTACTGCAGGCATTGGCACTGGCACTACTGCCCTTCTCCAGACCCAACACTTGGCCGCTCTTCAGATGGCCATGACAACCGATTTAGAAGCCCTCGAAAAGTCTGTCACAGCCCTGGAACAATCACTCACTTCTCTGTCAGAGGTAGTCTTACAGAATAGGCGCGGTCTTGATCTCCTTTTTTAAAAGAGGGGGGATTATGCGCAGCCCTCAAAGAGGAATGTTGTTTTTACGCTGACCATACTGGCGTAGTAAGGGAATCTATGTCAAAGTTGTGTGAACGGCTAGCCCAGAGGAAAAGGGAAGCCGAGGCACAGGAAGGATGGTTTAATACCCTTCTCAGAGGTTCTCCTTGGCTCTCCACTTTAATTCCCACTATTATTACACCTCTCTTTATATTTTTATTGATCTTAACCTTTGGCCCTTGGGCCTTCCAACGTCTAACGAAACTCATCAAAACTAAAGTTAACTCAGCCCTTGATAAGTTCCCTATGGTTCAATACCATCGTATTGAGATGATGGACACAGAACAACCTGGCAGCACTCGTTTGCAGTTTTCCAGCAGGGCGGTAACCCAATGACGGGAGTAGCACAGGTCCTCAACCCTTGATGGTTGAGTAACTCCCCCTGGGTAGCCTAAGACAGGGGCCGTCGCTGCCAATCTCACTTATGGATTGACCAGGGAACACAAGGTGTCTTAGGAAAAACTTCTGGTGTTAAGATAGACTTGGATTGAACAACGACCAAAGGTTAATAAACTTATTCCTTACTCCTTTCTATTTAAAAAAGAAAGGGGGAATTGTTAGGGACCAAGACTTTAAGATAAGATAGTCACTCTTCTAAGAATAGATATCATTCACTCTTCTAAGATAAGATATTGATCATAGGCCCAGCCATGCTTGGAGACAGTAAGACGCCACAGGAGATTTTCTATGCTCCCTTTCCAGGTTCCTTTCCCCTTAGTATCTGCCGACCCCCTTCTGCCCTCAGCCTATATATTCTTGTCATAGATCTGCAATAAATGAGCCTTGCATCCATCCAAATGACTCTGTGTCTTGCACGCGAGGTCTCCACTCTTCTTTCCCTATGGGTTCTTAGGTTGCTGTTTTCCCAGGACCCCTCGGTTGTGTCCAGCTGGACCCGGACAGATGACTGCTGCTTTATAGTATAGTTTAATATCTGGTACTGATAGGCCCCCTTCCTTCACATTTTTTTTCAATATTTCCCTTTATATTCTTGATCTTTTGTTATTCCAAATGAAATTTGTTATAGTTTTTTCTAATTCAGTAAAGAAGTTTTTTGGTAGCGTGATAGGTATGGCGCTAAATAGGTAAATTAATTTGGGTAGGATTGTCATTTTAATTATGTTAGCTCAACCTATCCATGAGCAATCAACGGCTTTCCAATTGTTTAGATCCAGTTTTATTTGTTTGGGAAGTGTTTTGTAGTTGTTTTCATATAATTGCTGTGCTTGTTTTGGTAGATAGATTCCTAAGTATTTTATATTGTCTAGGGTGATTTTAAATGGTGTTTCTCTTTCTACTTCTTGCTGCTCTAATGTGTTGGAGATGTATAGAAATGCTGATGATTTATGTGCATTTATTTTGTATCCTGCAACTTTGCTAAAGTTGTTGATTATTTCTACAAGGTTCTTAGTTGATTCTCTAGGATTTTTTAAGTAAACCATCATATCATCTGCAAAGAGTGATAACGTAGTCTCCTCCTTGCCTATTTTGATACCTTCAATTTCTTTTTCTTCTCTAATTGCTACTGCTAGTGTTTCTAGTACAATATTAAATTATAGAGGTGATAATGGTCATCCTTGTTTTACTCCTGATCTTATTGGGAAGGCTTCTAATTTATCCCAATTGCATATGACTTTTGTTGATGGTTTTAGGTATATACTGTTTATTATTTTTAGGAAAAGTCCTTCTATTCCTATACTTTTCAGTGTTTTCAATAGGAATTGATGCTGTATTTTGTCAAAGGCTTTTTCAGCATCTATTGAGATGATCATGTGATTTTTGTTTGTTAGACTATTGATATGGTCAATTATGTGGATGGTTTTCCTAATGTTGAACCAACCTTGCATTCCTGGTATAAATCCCACCTGATCATGGTGGATGATGTTCTTAATTACTTGCTGGAATCTCTTTGCTAGTATTCTATTTAAGATTTTTGCATCTATGTTCATTAGGGAGATTGGTCTGTAGTTTTCTTTCTCTGTTTTTTATCTCCCTGGCTTTGGAATCAGTACCATATTTGTGCCATAAAAGGAATTTGGTAGGACTCCTTCTTTGCTTATCATATCAAATAATTTGTATAGTATTGGGATTACTTGCTCTTTGAATGTCGGATAGAATTCACTAGTGAATCCATCAGGCCCTGGCGATTTTTTCTTAGGGAGTTCTTTGATGGCTTGTTCAATTTCTTTTTCTGATATGGGATTATTTAGGTATTCTATTTCTTCTGCTGTTAATCTAGGCAGTTTATATTTTTGTAAATATTCATCCATATCTCCTAAATTGTTATATTTATTGCCATGTAATTGGGCAAAATAGTTTTTAATGATTGCCTTAATTTCCTCTTCATTAGAGGTGAGGTTTCCCGTTTCATCTTTGATACTGTCAATTTAGTTTTCTTCTTTCCTTTTTTTTATTAGATTGACCAGTACTTTGTCTTTTTTATCTGTTTTTTCAAAGTACCAGCTTCTAGTCTTATTTATTAATTCAATAGTTCTTTTACTTTCGATTTTATTAATTTCTCCCTTGGTTTTTAGTATTTCTAATTTAGTTTCCATCTGGGGATTTTTAATTTGCTCGCTTTCTAATTTTTTGAGTTGCATGCCCAATTCATTAATCTCTGCCCTCCCTAATTTGTTAATATATGCACTCAAGGATATAAATTTCCCCCTGAGTACTCCCTTGGCCGCATCCCACAGAGTTTGGTAGGATTTCTCATCATTGTCATTTTCTTCAATGAAATTATTGATTATTTCTATGATTCCTTATTTGACAAATTGGTTTTGGAGAATCATATTATTTAATTTCCAATTAGTTTTTGATTTTCCTGTCCAGGTGCCCTTACTAATTATTATTTTTATTGCATTATGATCTGAGAAGGTTACATTTATTATTTCTGCTCTTTTGCATTTGTTTGCAATGATTCTATGCCCTATAACATGGTCAATCTTTGTGAATGTGCCATGTGCAGTTGAAAAGAAGGTGTATTCCTTTTTGTCCCCATTTATTTTTCTCCACACATCAATTAAATCTAATTTTTCTAGGACTTCATTCACCTCTCTTCCCTCTTTCTTATTTATTTTTCGTTTTGATTTATCTAGATCTGAAAGAGGGATATTTAGATCTCCCACTAGTATGGTTTTACTATCTATTTCCTTCTTGAGCTCTGCCAGTTTCTCCTTTATGAATTTGGGTGCTATGCCACTTGGTGCATACATATTGAGCAGTGTTATTTCCTCATTGTTTATACTGCCTTTAATCAACAGATTTATTTTTGATAAATAACTGAGATCTGCGAATACATGGATATGAGCAATCTGATTTTGTATCCACAAAGACCAGTATGTACATACACATTTATATGAGTTTGTATGCATATGTATCTGTGTATAATCACATGTTTATCTATTTTTAAAATACAATGGGTCCTATCATAGAGAGAACTATTATTATAGTATGTTGTGTTTTTTTGTCTCTTTCCATTTGATTACTCACACAAAGGGCAACAGCAATAAAATAACAGGTATTTATAAGAATCTGAGATTTTTGTTTAAAAACTATAACCATATAGAGATATAATAATGACATTTTCTTTAATTACTAGTAGAGTCTGATTTTTTACCAAATTCAAAAAAATATTCAAACTTACATTTCATTTTTTTATATATTTTTAGATCATTTGAGCATTATTGGCCACAAACTTGATGTTTTAAAACCATTCACAGTCACTCCTAATCTAATTCTATTCATCCTTGAAATATCAAAAAAGTTCTAACATGCAGAACCATGGATTTTAGAAACACAAAATCATTGATTATCTTCATGTATTTGAGAACCTAACAATTATATAATATTTTTTCAGTCATTCAAAATAATGTTTACAGCATTAACTATGAATAACTCACATACTATTTTTCTCTTTATTAAATCTCTTCATATTTCAAAAAGTATGCATATTTAGCTACATAGAATGATGAAGATAAAATTATGACAACATAGTGTTTATTCAAATCACTTCTGTAACCTGAAACACTCTAGAAGGGAGTTTTTAAATATGAAAGAAAAAAGCTTTTCTGACTTGTGTGAAGCAGAAAATATCGTATTAATCTAAATATGTAGTCCATGTCTCTTTCTTCCTTTTAGATATATATTGCATGAAACCTGACCATAGACTATAAATGAATTGCATAGTCTACAATGAAATGATATGTGAACCATCTATATAATCTAATGGGAAAAGTTATGAACTTGGATTTGAGGCTAAACTCTGCATCTTACTAGCTCTAAGCCATTAGAAAAAGCAACTTATTACACTGGCCTCATTTTTATCATTTATAAAAGAGTCAAAATAATACATAATAATACTTGTGTTGCCTAGGCCAAAAAAAATTCTTCTGAGAAATGTGCTTTTCAAAAGAAGGTCTCAGACAAAGAAGAAATATATTTCACTATAACTTATTTTGGTCAAATTTAACTCACTCTACCATAAACCTATTTAAAGATTATGATAGGAGATATTTTCATCATTTAGCTGACCTCGTTACTTGCATAAACTTTACAAAAAAATATACATAGGTTGGTGTAGTAATGATCACTATTGATCAAATTTGTTTTAAGTGTAAGTGATAGGGTTTTGTTGATTATGTTTTTATTTGCTAAATGTATTTATTCTTGGTAAAATACAAATGATTTGATTGAATGGTTATTTTAAATTATAATGTGAGCTTATAACTACTGACATACCATATAAGAATTTTAAAACAAACAGTTACTCTCTCATACTATTTAGTAAGTAAAGGAGAGGGGAAATTAGAGGAATACTCATTTTTCCTGCATGTAGTCAAACATCTAATTTTCTGAGCAAATTGACTTATCTTAAGAGGTATTTAAAATCAAAAGACTACTTTGCTATATTATCTAGATTTGGAGACAGGACTCATAGCCTCATTTCATGAATGACAAATATAATTACAAATAAGGAAAGTGGTGTCATATTCTCTAGTATCAGAGAAATATAATATAGGATTTCATATATTAAATTAACTTCCATGTTATAATACTTTATCTCCAAAAGTGAGCAAATTATGTTCCCAGTGATTTCAAGAGGATGATCAATTCAATCATTATAACAACTAGACATTGAACAGAGTGAAAACTATTTCTTGGGAATTTTCAGTGAAAAGATTTTTTCTATGTCAGGAATATGAAATGCTGTTTAAGTGACATAACTCCCATGGTGACAATCATAATAACACCTAAATTCACCTGATGAATCATTTTATTTTCTGTCTTCACCTCAGCTTTCCTAACATATTAGTATATTACATATTCTTTAATCTTTAGCTATTAGAAGCATCTCAATGTACCAAGAGATTGAATACTGGCCTGGAATTAGGAAGACATGAATTAAATTGAGCCTTAAATACCAGATACGTATGTGGCAATTTACAAGTCACTTAAATTCTGTCTGCCTCAGTTTCATCACCTATAAAATAAGGATATTAATACCTCACATCATTCAAGATTATTATGTAGATAAAATGAGAGCTTATTTGTAACATTTTCTTCAAATCATATGGATCTATGTAAATCTCCATTATCATCATCATTCCTATTTTATCTATTTTTGATCACCTGAATACAATCCTCAAAATCTCTTTAATTTTAAAATATTCAATGCCAGAGCTATCAACTCCAAGATTTATGATCCCTTAGTCTTTCTTTTTTACTGTCATTCTTCATGAAAGAGTAGTAATTTTCTGACTTCCCTTTGACTCTTTCAATGCCAAATACCTTTTAAAAAATCTTAATCTTTGATATTTTTCTGAAATTAATTCCTAAAATATTAACAAATATGACAGTCTTTACTTAATTTTTATTTACCTTGCCTTCTGGGGAGTATATGACATCTGGGATGGCACACTCCTTCTTGCCATTTGTACCTTTCTTAATTCCTATGACTCAATTTTGTTGATTCTTCTAATTACTGGTTTGCTCATTCTCTGCATCCTTGATTGCTTCCTTTAATAAATGAGGCAACACAAATGCTAGAGAGCAAACATCTAAGTTGTTTTAAATGAATAGAATAATTACATACATTCAGAGGATTTATAATAATGCAAATTTACTATATGAATATACTATATGAATATAAATTTACATACATACACATAACTGTGCATGTATGTATGTATATGTGTATTATGTTTGGGTCTGTAGATATGTGTTTCCATGATAGTGCACCACTGTATAATTTTATGAGAATAATGTACACTAATTGAGGGAATCTGCTGAAAATATAAGAAGAATGTGAATTTGAAAAGATTTTATACAACAGCTAACATATTTCCAATTTTTAAATAGTTGAAAGGAAAATAGGATAAATGACATACTACATTTATAATTTATTGACAAAGAAGAATCATTTGACTCATATAGGAAAAAATATGTAACTTTAATGGTTTTCCTTACATGATTGTCAGCCATGAATAGTTTAAGGTGAACCATGAATAATTCATTGTTACTTAAAAGTTATATACAGATATTTGTTTTCTTAGATGCTCATTATGAATTTCATGAAATAAACAAAATAAGAGGATGAACATCCACAAAATTCATTCATCATTGTTATGAATTATGTTTTCCACAAATTTCAAGAGGATAGTTGAGAATCACTCTTTTTAATTACATGATATTTGCTTCAAACCTGGACATAAATGAGCCTTGATAGATGTTTGGCCTAATATTTCATACTGGAAAATCAACTTTATGCTGATTGCCTTCAAGCTTATGGTATATAGTTAGATGGAAAGTCCATTGAGTGGGCCCATAAACATTTACCTACATAAGGGACTTGTGAATAAATAATGAGGAAGTTGAAAATTGAAATGGAAAATTAGATTGTTATGTATTACATTTATGGAATTAGGAAGCACTTTAATTTCCCTAAGCTACCCCTCAAAACAAAGACTCATCCCCTTCAATCCTATTGGTCATATTGTATTATTATTTATTTCAGACCTTTATAACATCTGTAGAATAAAATTTGAGGATAATAAAAATGACAATAGACAGGTGCATGACAAGCATATGATTCCTTAGTAATGTAGTTTGAATGGAGTATACCAGATGGCAACCTGAAAACTATACAGTGTTGACTTTCTTTTTGGAATCCCCAAGTTTGTCTCTGTCCCTTGGGAACTTGCCTTAAGGGAAATCGTAGATTAACCTTGTCTTTGACTGAAGAATAAACCTTAAAGTACTCAATGAACTCAGCTTAGATATAATTAGTAGATATAATCAAATCTTAATTATCCTTTTGTCTTAGAAGTTTCTCCCATTGTATTAGAGATCTCTCTCAGGACTCTTCCTTCCCTTTTGTACATTGTAAAGGTTATCAGTTGAATCTTCCTGTCCTTTATTCCCCCAAAACATATGTAAGACCCCAAGTTTTTCAGCTCATTGGAAAATCTCCTTTTGAGGTGCTTTTTCCTGGAGACATTGTTCCCAGAATTCCAGAGCATAGTCTTTGTTTTGTATCCAGTGTCTGACTCTGTATAGCAATTGATCTGAGCATCATCATTCTTGTCCTGATTAAACACTTATTCTTTCTAATTACTTGGTGACTGAATTTTTCAGGAGATAAGTAAGTTGTGTAGATCTACTATTGGGATATTTCTGTTGAACATATGAGTCTTAGAGGATGAAAATTTACTGGTAAATGGTAAACTTCACTATAGAAAGATATTGACATCACTGACATCATAGATTCATTAATGTATGCAATGCAGTCAGTAAAGTTTTTTAACATAGGGGTGACAAGATCAGACCTATGAATTAGGAAGATTTCTCCAGAAGCTATATGTGTAAAAGAAGATAGGAGAAACACAATACAGTATATTTATGATATTATCACAAGAATCAAACTGATTAATAATGCACTAATGAGGAAAGAATAGGCATATGTAAAGGTAGGATAAATAATGTCTATTAAGAAGATAGGAAATCTGGGGGCAGCTGGGTAGCTCAGTGGATTGAGAGCCAGGCCTAGAGACAGGCAGTCCTAGGTTCAAATCCGGCCTCAGACACTTCCCAGCTGTGTGACCCTGGGCAAGTCACTTGACCCCCATTGCCTACCCTTGCCAATCTTCCACCTATAAGTCGATACACAGAAGTTAAGGGTTTAAAATAATAAAAAAAAATAAAAAAAAGAAGAATCAATCATTAAAAAAAAAAGAAGATAGGAAATCTGAAGAACATATTTAAAATTATACTGACGTTTCTAGCTTGATTTACTAGAAGGATGGTTACAGTATTAATAAAGTGAAGGAACTTTGGTGTAAAGGTAAATTTTAGGGGCAAAATGAAGATGTTACTTTTGAATGTATTGAGTTTGCAGTGCATTAGGAAAATAAAAAAAAATATGATGCAGTCAATAATGTGAGATGCTACTACTAAACGAAGGAAGATTAAAGTTGAAAATATGACTGTATTAACAATAAGAAAGTAATAACTGATTTGAGAAGTTGAGTATATCAAAGATGAAGTAGGCAGTCAGGAAAACATAGACTCCACATATTGAAAAGTGAAATAATATTTTATAAAAACTGCTTTTCCCAATGATTTCCCTATTTCTAATGATAGCAACACAGCACTACCCTTTCAGGTACATATTCTAAAAACAAGAATGTCATATTTGATTTTGTCTTCTTTTCATACATTTAAACAAAGATGTGAGTCCACCTGTCACATTTCTTTTTTTAAATTTATTTAATTAATTCATTTAGAATATTCTTCCATGGTTACATGATTCAAGTTCTTTTTATCCCCTCCTTCCACACCTCCTCCCATAGCCAGCAATGCAATTCCACTGGATTTTACATGTGTCATTGATCAGTATCTATTTCCGTATTATTAATATTTTCATTAGGGTGATCATTTAGAGTCTACATCCCCAATCATATTTCCATCAACCCATGTGATCAAGCAGTTGTTTTTCTTCTGTGTTTCTGCTCCCACAGTTATTTTTCTGGATGCAGATAGCATTCTGTTTCATAAGTCCCTGAGAATTGTACTGGATCATTTCATTGCTGCTAGTAGAGAAGTCCATTATGTTCAGTTGTGCCACAGTGTGTCTGTCTCTCTGTATAATGGATTCTGCTCATTTCACTCTGCATCAATTCCTGGAGGCCATTCCAGTTCACATGGAATTCCTCCAGTTCATTATTCCTTCTACCATAAGTAGTATTCCATCACCATCAGATACCACAATTTGTTCAACCATTCCCCAATCAAAGGGTATCCCCTCATTTTCCATTTTTTTTGCCGTTACAAAGAGAATGGCTATAAAATTTTTTGTACAAGTCTTTTTATTCATTATCTCTTTGGGATATAAACCCAGCATTGGTATGGCTGGATCAATTGGCAGACAGTCTTTTGAAGCCCTTTTGGCATAGTTCCAAACTGTCATCCAGAATGGTGGGATCAATTCACAATTTCCACCTGCCACATTTCTTAATAGTTACCTCTATCCTGTTTCTCTTGCCTGTGTTTCCTGTTACTTCCCTAGTTCAAGTAATAAGGTCATTTTATTGTAGAAAGTGAACTTTAAGGGAACTCAGAGACCATTTATGCCAAACTCCTCATTTTAGTTATAAGAAAACTGAACCCTAAAAATTTTGTCAACCATAGTCACATAAGCAGTCACTTTTAAAGCCAAGAAATTAATTCATGACCTCTGCTTCAAAAGTCAATACATTTTCCACTTTATTTCACAGTACCAAACCCAAGACCCCCTAAAGCAAATTCCTACTTCTTGTCTTACCTCTAAATTCTGCAACGATTTGTTTTCTCTTTTTGCAATGGCAATGATTTCAGACTCTTATTTTCTCTAAATACATCTGTATGTGCAAGTACACACATGCACACATACTGACATACAAATACAAACATGTATGTATTATAATATATCTCCTTCCCTTATCTGAAGTGTTATGGGAATTATAGAATTGAAACAGAGCAGTTGCTGTTAAGTTGGTCTGATGTTTCAGTTTTACTGAAATAAATGTTCTCTCTGTCCAATTGTTTCTATCTTTATCTCTGTCTCATTCTCTTCCTTCTTTTCTCCATCCCTCTCTCTTCCCTTTTTTATCAGGAAGACACTGGTTGGAGAAAAGGGAAGGAAATATGGTAAATGAAATGATAAAGAATATCAACAAAACAAATACATATGCAACATCATGGCATACAGATGGGTACAAGTATATATAGTTAATACTGTGTATATGTGTATATTATATGTAATATATGCTTGTGTGTGAACACTATATATGGACATAAAAAAAGAAAAGGAAATTTCAATTATGTTTATTTGAAAATTGCCTAAAATTTTATTCAAGTACTTTTATGTGTTAAGCCTTTCTCTGTTTTTTTGTCAAACAGTTCTCTATATATAGGTTTCAGATGTGGTGTCTACATAAGACAGTCACATCAGCTCAGATTCATTCACTTTTTGGTGATCTCAGAGGAGAATACTGGGGAGTTTACCTATAAAAAATCCATCATTTCTAAATGTTATATATCATCATTATGACTGTCATTATTTCCAAAAGACCTGTTCAACTTCAGGTATTAAATTAAATCTCAATAATACCCAAATCCTAGAATATTGCTCCCTTAAGTGTTAAATGTTAAAGGAAATCAATATGAGCTTTGTGATTCGAATGACCTCTCTGTAATTTCTGTGGTTGGGCAATTTGTTGTGATATTCAGTATTATTCTCAACTGGTGGCATATATGCTTCAATGTACACCTGGATGAAGTTTCAAGGCTCTTTATCTCATAGATTATGGGTAGTGAAAGTAATTTGAATCCCTTACTATCTATAATTTCTTAGCAATACAAATAATTAACATTAAAAAATTAAATTATAAGATCCTACTTTAACAACAACTTATCTACTACAAAATATTCTTCTGCAAGATGTTGATATTTCTTCTGGCACATACATTAAATCCTTTACTTAAATTCTATTAAAATCTACAAATATATATTAAGCCACTAGAAAGCACCAGATATTTTGCTAAATATTGTGAATACAAATACAAGTCAAAATAATCTCTCTACTCAAGGAGAATAATTTTTTACTAAGAAATCAAAATGCTTATGTTGGCTCTTTGTAATCCCTTCTTCTCTTTCTATATTTTTACAAAATAATATTTGTATTATTACAAATAAATAATGTAATGTTTCAATATGTATTTAGACTCCTTCAGTTTCTTATATGGTGATGAATAGCATTTTTCATCATGAACTCCTTGGAGTTGTTCTGGATCCTCAAATAACTGATAATAGTTAATTAATTCACAGTGGATCATCTTCTGTCACTGTTGTTATTGTGTAAAATATTTAACTGGTTGTTCTCAACTCAATTTCTATCATTTCATATGTCTTTCCATGTTTTTCTTTTGTGATTGACTTTTTCATCATTTCTTATGTCACAATAGTATTTCATAAAAACATTCAACACAATTTGTTCAACCATTACCCAACTGATGGGCAAATCTTCATTTTCTAGTTTTTTGTCACCACAGAAAGAGCTACTATACATATCTTTTATACAGATAGGCCTTTTCCTCCTATCATTCATATCTTTGGAATTCAGAAGAACTACTTGTGGTCTTACTAAGTCAAAGGATATGAACAGTTTTCTGCCTCTTTGGGCATGGATTCAAATTGCTCTATAGAATGGTTATATCCATTCACAGTTCCACCAACAAAATATTAGTGTCTCACTTTTACCCCATTCATTCCAACATCTATCATTTTCATTTTTGTAATATTAATCAGTCAAAATGTGTGTTGTGGCATTTCAGAGTTGTTTCAGTTTGTATTTTTCTAATTGATAGTAATTTAGATTTTTTTCATATTATTAAATATAGTGTAAATTTCTTAATTTGAGTATTACCTATCCATCTTTTTACTTTTTCAATTGAGCAATGCTTTGTGTTTTTATAAATTTTACTCAGGTTTCCATATATTTAAGAATTGAAGTCATTATTATAATAATAAAACAGAGTCAGTTGACCAATGTTATGATAGAGGGGAGAAAGAGAGAGTCTATGTGGTGTGAAACTCTCTTCTAGCTCTCCACTCCTGCTGAATATGCACTGCCAAGATTTTGAGGGGATTTCACCCCTATACTGGGTGACCTGGATGGTTGTGCCACCCCCACAGGAGTTGGGGACAAGGCTATCCTCTAAGATGAGATATGGGGGACCCCAATCCAATTCAGAATGAGGGTGGGGTTTATGCAAGCCTCCCATAAGGTCAGTCAACTTCACAGTAGGTAGTCTGGCTCCAAGATGGAGGCAGCCAGAACAAACTGTGGTTCCCCTCTCCCTCGTTGTCTCTCAGGAACTCTGGAATCCTATCTGACTAATGAATGTCTTTTATTAATATCAATATAGGGATTGGGGAAAGAGGTGAAGGACAGAGGGATTTGGGGGTACTCTGTTCTCTATTTCTATGAGGTCCATCACTCAGGTGGGAACCTTTGGAGTTCCACTCCTAAGTGTCTCCCCCATTGTCCCTTCTCCTTCTGTTTCTATTTCTATCCTTTTCTATATTGTAAGTCAAACCAAAAAGGGGTTGGGTAAGCAAGGTTGGGTAATGGGAGAAGGAGCCCAAGAGATGGCTCCCAAAATGGAGTCCCAAACTTGTTGATTTGATGACTGAAGTCTTGATGGGTGAGAAGCAATGGGATGCCTTTGACCAGGGAATCAGGGTTTCAATGTGCAAAGAAAGATCCTCAGGAAGCCCTCAGGACTGGATTCAAGCTGAGATGTTCTCCTCCTCCCTCTCTCAGTCCTCCTCCAGAAGTCCTTTTTCTTTTCCTTCTTCCTCTAGAGCCTCCAAGAATCCTCTCTGGTCCCAACTGTCAGTCACTATCACCAATAGCCTTCTTCTGACTCTTTTTGTCCCATTCCCCATCCTTACATTATCAAAGGTACTTCAAGAAGTTTTCCCATTTTTTTGTTTCCCTCTCCCTCGTTGTCTCTCAGGAACTCTGGAATCCTATCAGAATACCTTGCTAACATGGTTGGAAACACAACACCCTTCACCTACAACTTCACTTACACACTCAGCTTATGCTGTGGCCAGCTGGGGAAAATCTGACTTCAGGGCTCATCAATAACATCACCATATTCTAGGCAATCAGTAGAGCAGTGAAGAATCCCCTTCAGAACAGAATAGCCAAAACCCACAGATCCAGAAAATAATCAGTGGAGCAAAATTACAGTCAATGACAGGGGAGAAATAAGGAAAAAAATATGAGTAAACAACAGAAAATTTAAAAAAAATTACAATCAACAGCTTTTATCCAGGTAATGAACAAAGAGCAAATGGAACAAAGGAGGACCAAGGAACATCAAGAAAAAACACAGAAGCTCCTGCATATTAGACACAGTCTTGAATAACTCAAAACACAATTCAAAAAACAATTAAGAGAGGCTGAAGATGCTGAGCCCCATAGAGTTCATGTCAGATGATCTGCAAGGCAAGATTTATAGGAGAATGGATTCCCACCCAGGCCTCCCTGTATGACTCTTTTCTTACCAACACTCCCTATTCAGTAATTAATATATCTACTAAGCCCCAGGGAAATATAGAAGAACACTAGATGTTATTATTAGAACCCTTAAAACCACCATACAAACTCCTAGGAAAAGCCCCACCTTTATATGTAATTATACAGAAATTCCCCTAGTCTTCCTATAACAAACCAGCAAATAGTGAGTTAATGTTAAAGATTTTAAAACCTTAACTTGGAGTTCTCACTCCTATACACAAGTGCCTGAAAAACAGGCCAGAACAGTCTCGAAGTTTCCCCCTTCCCTGATCTATGATTCAGTAGTTAACATAAAAGAACAATACATGATAAATGGAGAAATTGTCCTCGAAGGCTGGTATGTCCCATTCCATTGACTGTACTGCTTTCTCCATCCCATAGCCAAAAAGACAAATAAACAAACCTTGAAAAATATTGGAAGTTACTGGAGAATGAAAAAGTTGTTAGTAACAAAGTCATTGGTCACAAGGTTGGTGTGTGGCTTGTTCATTATCTCCAAGAAAAGATGTATGTTAATTATCGAATATCCATTCCAACCCTGTATGTAATCCTAAGAAAGAAAATATATAAATGAAAAAGTCAGAAGATTGCAGCAGGACAGCCACTGTGAAAACCATCAGAATCTCTGACAGTATTCATTCAACTGTGCCAATGCATTCCTAGCCCCAAGATCCCTGTCTGGTGAAAGCCGCACTATCGCATGAAGACAATTTGGAAAAGAACTTAAAAAGCAAAATAAGTCATCAGGATATGGAAAATAGTGTCTTGAAAGTCAAAATTAAGCAGCTTGAAAATGAGGCAAAGATGAAAGATTCCCTACAAAGAAAATCAGACCAGAAGGAAAAGGATAACCCAAAAGCCAGAGATGCAATTCTGTCTTTAAAACTCCAAAAACTAGAAGCAAATGATTACATAAGGAAGAAAGAATCTATAAAACAAAATCAAAAGAATGAAAAAATTGAGAAAAATATGAAACACTTCTTTGATAAAACATAAAACCTTGAAAAAAGATCCAGGAAAGACAATGTAAGAATTACTGAACTTCTAGGAGAGCATAACAACAAAAAAGCCTAGACATCATCCTACAAGAAATTATTCAAGAAAACTGCCCCAACTTTCTCAGGGAAGAGGGGAAAATGGAGATTGAAAGAATCTACAGATCACCTCCTGTATTTAATTCCCAATTGATAACACCCAGGAATGCTATAGTGAAATTCAAGAACTACTTGACTAAGGAAAAAATATTAAAAGCTATTAAGAAGTCATTCAGATACCATGTAATCATAGTTATGAAAACACAGGATCTGGTTTCTTCTACAGTGAAATACCAGAAGGCATGTAATATGAGAATTGGGTCTACAAGGAAAAATCAACTACCCAGAAAAACTGACTATATTATAGTAGGGGAAGTTATGGCCATTTAATAAAATAGAAGACTTCCAAGCATTCATAAAGAAAACATCAGAGTTAAACAGAAAATTTAATTTCCAAACACTGAACTAAAGCAAATCACCAAAAGCTAATTAAGAAAGGAAAAAAACAAAATGAAAAAAATTTTAAAGGACCCAATAAAATCAAATGATTTGTATCCCTCTAAGAAAAGTTGATATTGGCAACTCTTAAAAATTGTTATCATCATCTGGGTAAATAGAAGAATTATACTTAGAGGGAACAGTGACAAACTGTATAGGATGAAATGCCAAGATATATATGTATATTTATATACATATATATTCATATGTATACATAAATATATATATATATATATATTTACAAATATATATAAAACTAGAGGTAAAAAAGCTTTATACTAAGATAAATAGGAAAGGAGACAAAATGGGGTAAATTTATATTTCATAAAGAAGTGTATGAAGGGGTTAATGACGTCAGCAAGACAGTGTACAATAAACCCAAAGAGCCCAACTTTTGGGACATGAATCCACTATTTGACAAAAACTGCTGGGAAATTTGGAAAACAATTTGGGAGAGATTAGGTTTAGATCAACATCTCACACCCTACACCAAGATAAATTCAGAATGGGTGAATGATCTGAATATAAAGAGGGAAACTATAAATAAGTTAAGTGAACACAAAATAGTATACCTGTCAGATCTCTGGGAAAGGAAATATCTTAAAACCAAGCAAGAGTTAGAGAAAATTACAAAATGTAAATTAAATGGTTTTGATTATATTAAGCTAAAAAGCTTTTGTACAAACAAAAATAATGTAGTCAAAATCATAAAGCAAACAACAAATTGGGAAAAAATCTTTATAACAAGAAACTCTGACAGGGGTCTAATCACTCAAATATACAAGGAGTTAAATCAATTGTATAAAAAATCAAGTCATTCCCCAGTTGAAAAATGGGCAAGAGACATGAATAGGCAATTTTCAGGTAAAGAAATCAAAAGTATCAATAAGCACATGAGAAAGTGTTCCAAATCTCTAATAATTAGAGAAATGCAAATCAAAACAAATCTGAGGTACCACATCACACCTAGCAGATTGGCTAAAATGAAAGAAGGGGAGAGCAATGAATGCTGGAGGGGATGTGGCAAAATTGGGACATTAATGCATTGCTGGTGGAGCTGTAAACTGATCCAGCCATTCTGGTTGGCAATTTGGAATCATGCTCAAAGGGCTATAAAAGAATGGCTTCCCTTTGATCCAGCCATACCATTGCTGGGTTTGTACCCCAAAGAGATCATAGATAAACAGACTTGTATGAAAATATTTATAGCTGTACTTTTTGTAGTGGCAAAGAACTGGAAAGAGAGGATATGTCCTTCAATTGGGGAATGGCTGAACAAACTGTGGTATATGCTGGTGATAGAATACTATTGTGCTAAAAGGAATAATAAACTGGAGGAGTTCCAGGTGAACTGGAAAGACTTCCAGGAACTGATGCAGAGTGAAAGGAGCAGAGCCAGAAGAACATTGTACACAGAGACTGATATACTATGGTAAAATCGAATGTAATGGACTTCTGTACCAGCAACAATGCAATGACACAAGACAGCACTGAGGGATTTATGATAAAGATGCTACCCACATTCAGAGGAAGATCTGCAGGAGAGGAAACATATAAGATAAACAATTGCTTGAATGCAGGGGCTGAGGCAGACATGATTGAGGATGTGGTCTCGAAACTACCACACCAATGCAACTAAGAACAATTTGGAAATAGGCCCTGAACAAGGACACATGTTATAACCAGTGAAAATGTGCATTGGCCATGGGTGGGGGGAAGCGGGGGGGTGAAGGGGAAAGAAGGGGCATAAAGTATGTAAACAGGTTAAAAATGAATATTAATAAATGTTTAAAAAATAGAAATAGAGAAGGTAATTACATCTTGATAAAAGGCAACATAGACAACAAAGAGATATTGGTACTCAACATGTATTCACCAAAGGGTATAGTATCTAAATTTCTAAAGGAGAAACTAGTAGAGTTCAAGGATGAAATAGATAGTAAAACTATACTAGTGGGAAACCTGAACCCTCCTCTACCAGATGTAGATAAATCAAACCAAAAAATCAATAAGAAAGAGATAAGACATGTGAATGAAATCTTAGAAAAATTAGATTTAATAGATATGTGGAGAAATATATATATAGGGACAAAAAGGAATACACACAAAGGAATTCAAAAGCACATGGCACATTCATAAATTTGACCATGTACTAGGGCATAAAAATATGACAAATAAATGCAAAAGAGCAGAAATAATAAACACAATATTTTAAGATCATAATGTAATAAAAATAATAATTAGTAATTGTACATAGAGAGGCAAATCAACAATTAATTGCATATTAAATTATATGATTCTCCATAATACATTAGTAATAGAATAAATCATAGAAATGATTAATACTTTCATTGAAAAAAATGATGTTGATGTGATATCCTATTAAAATCTATGGGATGCAGCCAAAGCAGTACGCAGGGGGGGAATTTATATCCTTGAGTGCATATATTAATAATTTAGGGAGCACAGAGGTCAGTGAATTGGGTGTGCAAATTAAAAAACTAAAAAGCGAACAAGTTAAAAATCCCTAGATGAAAATTAAATTAGAGATACTAAAAACTAAAGGAGAAATTAATAAAATCAAAAGTAAAAAACTATTGAATTAATTAATAAAACTAGAAGCTGGTGCTTTGAAAAAAACAAATAAAATAGACAAAGTACTGGTCAATCTCATAAGAAAAAGGAAAAAGGAAACAAAATTAACCATATCAAAGATGAAAAGGGAGATCTCACCTCTAAGGAAGAAGAAATTAAAGCAATCAACAAAAACTATTTTACCTAATTATATGGTAATAAATATGGCAATCTAGATGATATTGATGAATATTTATAAAATATGAATTGCCTAGATTAACAGAAGAAGAAATAGAGTACTTAAATAACCCCATATCCGAAAAAGGAATTGAACAAGCCAACAAAGGACTCCATAAGAAAAAATCCCCAGGACCAGATGGATTAACAAGTGAATTCTATCAAAAATTCAAAGAACAACTAATCCCAATATTCTCCATCTATTTGACATAATGAGCAAAGAAGGAGTTCTACCAAATTCTTTTTATGACACAAATATTATACTGATTCCAAAGTCAGGTATATCAAAAACAGAGAAAGACAACTACAGACCAATCTCCTTAATGAACATAGATGCAAAAATCATAAATAGAATACTAGCAAAAAGCCTCCAGCAAGTGATCATGAGGGTTATTCATTATGATAAGGTGGGATTTATTTTTATTGAAAACACGAGAAAGTAGAGGAATAGAAGGGCCTTTCCAAAAATAATATACAGCATATATCTAAAACCATCAACAAGCATCTTCTGCAATGGGGATAAATTAGAAGCCTTTACAATAAGATCAGGAGTGAAACAAGGATGCCCATTATCACCTCTATTATTTTATATAGTACTAGAAAAACTAGCAGTAGCAATTAGAGAAGAAAAAGAAATTGAAGGTATTAAAATAGACAACGAGGAGACCAAGTTATCACTCCTTGCAGATGATATGTTGGTCTACTTAAAGAATCCTAGAGAATCAACTAAAAAGCTAGTGGCAATAATCAACAACTTTAGCAAAATTTCAGGATGCACACAAAAATCATCAGCATTTCTATATATTTCCAACACTTCTCAGCAGCAAGATTTAGAAAGAGAAATTCTATTTAAAATCAATCTAGAAATTATAAAATACTTAGGAATCTATCTGCCAAGACAAACACAGGAATTATATCTAAATAATTGGAAAAATATTAATTGCTCATGGTAGAACAAGCTAACATAATAAAAATGACAATCCTAGTCAAACTCATTTACTTATTTAGTGGAATACCCATCAAACCACCAAGAAACTTTTTTTACTGAATTAGAAAAAAAATAACAAAGTTCATATGGAAGGACAAAAGATCAAGAATATCAAGAAAAATAATGAAATAATGTTAAGGAAGGTGGTCTAGCAGTATCAGATTTTAAACTGTACTATGCACTCCCATTGGGCTGCTGGGCAAAGGGGCAGGTGCTGTGAAAAAATGTATTTTGGACTCTATGGAGAGGGGAAGGAAAGCAGCTCTTCTAAGAGCTTCCTTTATTCTAATGAACTCTCAGGCAGGGAGAGAAGAGAATTTGGCCTTCTGCCCACAGAGAGTGTTCTGCATGCTATCTCTGGCACCCATGCCATAGATTCACCATCACTGTCCTAGAGCACTTACTTTGTTTCATTATTTCTTTTCCAGTTCTGGTTCTTGTGGACAGACCATTTGAGTGGAATTTTTGAGAGCTTTCTCACTGTAAATATTCCCTGAATGCAAAGAAGGAAAGTTTGTCAAAATGTGGGAATCTACCTAATATTTCAGGCGCTAAAATATGCGTTACCATGGAAAACTTTGCAGCTTTAAATATTAAATGGAAGGAAATAAATAAATATTTATATGTCATTTATTATACTCTAGGCACTCTGCTAGGGATTTTTTTAGAAATCTCATTTGATATTCAAAAAACCTCAATATGGATACTATTATTGTTGTCATTTTGCAGTTGAGGAAACTGAACCAGTTACAGGTTAGGTGCCTTTTCCTTAATGTCTCCTGAAGAGATATTGAGGCCAAAGACTTTGTACATCACTGCGTCATTTAAATAAAATTTATGTATGAGTCAAAAGACATCACACTCACCATTTTACTTTTTTCCCTTTATTAATATATTATCTCATTTCTGAAAAAAAAATTCTTACCTCTAAGTCTTGTGGTGATAGACAAGTGATAAAGCTAATTTAGGGACACTGGAATCTATAGTCACAAGCCTATACACAGGCAGCCCAGGACATGAGGTCATCTTGTTACTGGACTAAAGCAGCAATGAGACAATGAGATTCAGTCGCCCCCCAAGAGTCTGAGAAGCCTTTATCAAGAATCATATTAGGGCAGCTGGGTAGCTCAGTGGAGTGAGAATCAGGCCTAGAGACAGGAGGTCCTAGGTTCAAACCCGGCCTCAGCCACTTCCCAGCTGTGTGACCCTGGGCAAGTCACTTGACCCCCATTGCCCACCCTTACCAAGGGGGCAGCTGGGTAGCTCAGTGGATTGAGAGCCAGGCCTAGAGATGGGAGGTCCTAGGTTCAAATCCGGCCTCAGACACTTCCCAGCTGTGTGACCCTGGGCAAGTCACTTGACCCCCATTGCCTACCCTTACCAATCTTCCACCTATAAGTCAATACACAGAAAGTTAAAGGGTTTAAAATTAAAAAAAAAAGGAATCATATTATTCATCTCCTTGTATAAGGAAAGGGCTGGAAAAGATTCCCTAAAATTGCCTACTTCACAGCCTAATCATGGCCTGGTCTACTTCAGCAGTCAGAGATCATACCCTCAAGACAAAACAAACAAAAAAATTTCAAAAAACATTAGTGAAAATCATTTCACTCACTCTTGATAGAAGGAATATATGAATACATGGACAATACAAAATCCAAAAGACATGAAAGACAAATAGCTTTTATTTTGGGAGATCTCAGAAGGTATCACATCAAATACAAACTTGAGTGAAAGAAGGTTAGCAAATGAAGACCAGCTTACCAAAGTCAGAGCTTGAAACCCATTTTTATGGAGTGGTAGTGTGGATTCTGGAAGCTTATATAGGTTTCATAATAAAATTGATGTAGTCAACTAGCTCATATGTCTCCCAAAAGGTGTGAATGACAGATGAATGGACAATGGCATTGCCACTCCCAGGGAAGTGTCACATCACCAACATGAATGTGAATGCTCCTTGACTAACTCTGATGATGCCAAAAAATCTAGAGAGATTCTTCTGTTTTGTGCCCCCAAAAAATCATAATTCTGGGTGACTTTAATTTTAGAAAAGGAACAGATTATCAGATATTACAGGGAGTCGTTAGGAGGAATGGAGTCAGAAATATCAACAGCAATGGTTATTTATTATTGAAGATTTGTGAGTCTAATCATAAACCTTCTCACCACCATAAATGGTCTTCCATTTGCCTAAACACAATAAATGTTCATAATTTCATACTCAAGGCAAATATTGCCATTTATTAGACTATGACATTATAAGGAGAAGAGATAACATGCAGAGTGACAAATGACACTGAGTGATAGAATGATCATAGATTGGTCTTCTTCAAAATAAATATCCACATTCAACAAAAGCAGAGTCTGCAAGGCAAAACAACTACCAGAAGATTTAACATAAATAGACCAGAGCTTTTTCCTTGCCTTAAATGACAGTTTGTTGTCAACTTAGAGGGAAGGCTCAGCCAACACAATTGACAATAGTGGAAAAGTGGGCAACTTTCAGAGATTTGGTATACAGCATTGTATTTATTTATCTGGGCCAGGATACTCACAACCGTTAAGACTAGTACGATGAAAATGATGGAGAAATTCTGAAGCTACTAAATGAAAAGCAAGAAACCCACAGGATTTATCCAGACTATAAATGGCCTTTCTCTAAAAAGGCAGAATATATCCCCATCAAAAGTAAAATGCACCAAAACTTAGAGAAATCTAAGATTCTTGATTTAATAAGAAGGCAAATGAAACTCATGTTTAACTAATAGTAAAAATATAACATGCCTATAGGATGTCCTAAAAACTATTTGTAGACCAAAGATCTATGATATATCTCAATTGAGGAAGCCACACTGAGTAGTGATAAGGGTATTTTCCTGGAGAGATAGTTGAATAATTCTATAGTATTCCAAAAAAACATCAAGTCACTACTTCTCTATTCAAACTTTCAACTGAAGAAGAGGTTTTGAATGTCATTACGCTTCTTTCTTGTGGCAAAGTGTATGATAACTAATTCTATTATAGCAAAGATTCACAAGGCATGTGGTTTACTCTTCATTTAAGAGTTGGATAAAATATTCTAGGTTTTGTAAATGTATGGCAAGAGATCAAGGATATCCTATTTTTCTCTATAAAGGAAAAGGAAATACATCATCGTGTAAAAAATCAAAGGGTATGTCTTTCTCTTAGCCATTTATGGAAATTTTTTGACAGATTCATGTTTAATAGGCTGATCCTTCATAAGGAAGATTTGTCATATACTGAAGAATCAAAATGGCTTCAGAAAGTGCCAAGGAACGGTCATTTTGTATTTGCTGTCTAACAACACTGGGAGAAATGCTAGAAGTAGAACATACAATATTCACTGATCTAACCAAATGACTGATACTGTCAGTTCTTAGGGCTTGTGGAAGATAACAAAATTAGATTGCCTTGAGAAATTCATCAGTTTTGTATACCAAATATGACAATGTAAACAGATAAATGCTAAAGGTATGTGGGAAAATTGGGACCATAATACACTGTTAGTGCAACTGTGAATGAATTAATATATTCTGGAGAGCAAAGTAGAACCGTGAATAGAGAGTCATGAAGTTATGTACATCCCTTTGATCAACTATTTCCAGATTCTACATGTCAAAAACTTCTGAGATAAGGGGAAAGGTCTTGCTTGTAAAAATATTCCAGAACATTTTTTAGTGACAAATAATTGTAAACTAAAGGGTTGTCTATCATGGAGAATAGATATAAAAAATTCTGTTACATGCTTTTAACGGAATGCTATTGAGTCATAAGAGATGATGAACAGGATGAGTTCAGAAAAAAAACACCTGCAAAGATTTATATGAACTGATTCAAAATGAAATGGGCAGAATCAACAGAGCACTGTATATAGCAACAAAAATGTTATACGATGATCAGTTATGAACAAATAAATTATTTTCAGTAATGGAAGTTTCCAAGATATCAACAAGGGACTCATTCTGCAAAATGCTATTCATAGCCAAAGAAAGAACTCTTGCAGCCTGATTACAGATCAAAGCATCCTATATCCCCCTTTTTTTCTTTGTGAATTCTTTTAATGGTGTGTATGATATGTCTTCTGTTATGGCATGTGCAATATGGGAATATTTTTTTTGCATGAAACCACTAACAGTATATTAACAGTGCAATTTTGACACATTCCCTCCAATATTTACTATTTTCCTTTTTCTTTGATATAAGCCACTCTGATAGGTGTGAGGTGGTATCTTAGAGTTGTTTTAATTTTCATTTCTCTAAACATTAGTTATTTGGAAGATTTCATTATCTAAATATAGTTTTATTTTTTATGAAAACTCTCTATGTTCTTGGAACATTTATCAATTGTGGAATGCTTTGAATTCTTATAATTTTGTTTAAATTCTCTATTATTTAAGAAATAAAGTTTTGCTAAAGACACTATGAAATATTTTTCCTAATTACTGTTTCCCTTCTAATTCTGGTTACATTGTTTTTGTTTGTACAGAATTTTTTTTAAATTTAATGCATACAAATATTCCATTTCAGTTTTATAGTGTTCTTTATGTTGTCTTTTGTCATAAATTCTTAACTCTTAAGTTTGACACTTAAATTTTTCATTTTCCTCTCATTTGTTTATGATAGTCCCCTTTATTTTTAAATTAAGCATTACATTTTTACTTTATTTGGTATGTATTGTGAGATTTTAGTCTGTTCCTAATTACTTGATGATTTCTTTTTGATTGTGGGGGAACTTGGAGAGTGAGGTAATCTCATGCCACATCCCACTATCTTTTGGGACATTTTTCTAATTTTTTTTCTGGATTACATTTCAGTATAAATTTTTTTCAATAATAATTTTCTTACATTTTGTGATCCGTGGTTCACTCCTTCCACCTCACTATTCTTCCTTCCCCAATATAGTAGTTAATATAAGTTGCAAATGCATTTTTATACAATACATGTTTCCAGTTTTATCATGGTATGAGAAGGTACATATCATTTACACTAGGGAAAATTAACGATGGAAATAAAGTGAGGAATGGAATTATCTATTTGTATTCATACTTGTTGATTATTTCTATAGCAGTGGATAGTCTTTTTCATGATAATTTCTTTGGAGTTGCCCTGCATCCTTGCATTGCTAATTATAAATGTCATTCACCATTGATCATCATATTTTATTGCTGTTATTGTGTGCCACATTCTCCTGATCCTGCTAAATTCACTTTGTATCACTTCATATGAGTTTTTCAAAGTTTTTTGTGATCATCTTGTTTGTCATTTTTTATGTCACAATAGTACCCTCATGATTATTATAAATGATCAGTCAAAAATAAATATTTTCTGACTGAAATATACTATACTCAGTACCTTCCTTATTTATGATGCATATTTACATTACATTTAATATTTACAATGAGTTTTCTTCAAATTAATACTGTTGGTTAATTAATACATGGTCTTTATGTAGTTCTGAAATAATTACAAATCATTTTATGCATATTAACTCCTTTGATCTATAAAAGAACCTTGTGAATTAGCATTTATTTCCACTAAAGACAAAAACATTGAAGAAATGAAAGTGAAATGACTTGCCCAGTGTCACATAGCTAGTAAGCCTGAGGCAACATTTGAACTGAGACATTCCTAACTGTAATACTCATCATCTATCACCTGTATAGTCTAGCTACCTATCTGTGGGAAGCCAATAAGAGAATAGATAAAAATCTGAGACTCCTCTTTTGATCCCTTTTGTGATCCTTGTGATTTCTTGTTGAAAATATTGTGGCCTTATTGAAGAGCTTTAGGTTCCTAGCAGGCCAGCGTTTAAAAGGTTAACACTCTCCCACTTTGGCCAGGAATGCAGCTGCCTGGTACAGCCAAGGCCAAGACCTTAGCAGGGGAAATTCAACCCTGAGAAAAATATTCCCCAACATGGCTTTCTAATAAGAATTCAGTCAAAATTCAGCCTTGGCCTTGGTCTGTTCTAAAGCCAATGAGACATTCTGTGTTTTGATATGACATAATTTATAAATTCTGTGCATCTGCAAAGTTTTTTTGGGGGGGTTCTTTTGTGTGAAATGAGTCTTGAAATATATATAATAAACTCCATGCTCCTGGAGATGGAGCAGGAAACATGAGCTAAAAGATGTCCAGTGTCGTTTATTTCCTTATCAATTAAACTGTCCTTATAAGATTATCAGAGATGATAAAAAGATCTTGAGACCCATCCCCATTTGACATATGGGGAAAATAAACTTCTGAAAGAAGAAGTGAATTGCATAGTAGCTCACAGTTACTAAGTAAAAGATTTGAAAGTCTTCTAAGTGCATCAAATCTCAAATTACTTTTATTTCTTATATTACAGTGTCTTTCTGGCCATATAACTACAATACAATCAATATAAAATAATAATCTTATTTTCCTCCATTCTAAAATATTCACTATTTTAAGACTTTGGACTAACTAAATAAAAATACATTCATAGAATCTAAGGAATATCTAGATAGATCTGCACAAAAGTACCATGAACTTTGTTTTAAGTTCGCTCTTTACCACATATTTGAAGTCCTTGCAAGGTTCATAGCTCACATCATGATGTCATTTTTTACTATTTCATATACTTATATTAATTTTATCTTGTACGAGTTTGAAATCATTCTTTCAGGCTTTCCTGAGGGCTGTGATAATTTCTCACTTTCTCTGCCAAAACCATCTCAAATCATCCTTTTGTCAAGGAAAACCTTCACTTTTGCCAGACCACATACTATCTAGATCACTGTATGGGATAATATATATATATATATGTACATACATATTTTTATTTATCTACATCCTGATACATTTTACAAATTTTGTCTTAAAAGATAAAAACTATCAGATTGTGAATTGAAGTAACAAATCTTGGAAAATCATGAAGTACAAAAAATCTAAAATAATTTCATATGCATTTTTATTTGAAGAGATGACTCCTATTATTTTAGTACTGTTTTCTCTGTAGCATAAATTGAAAAGCAGCAGAATTTCTAATATCTAAGGTTCTTGGGGATAATTCTTTGGGATAGGTTGCTATCCTCAAATACTCATATTTCACAGAATCTAGAGCAAATCCAAATAAGAAATACTTTAGACACTCTAACCCACATAATCCATTTTTACTACCAATCACTCTTCCCAGGTTTATTAGGTAATGCTGACATTAATCCATTCTTATAACAAATGACACTGGAAATGGTAAGCATGATTAGAGCCAGGTAGATTCAAGAGGGTGAAAAGTGAGTAGCCAAATCAAAGTTGTGATGAAAAGAGTGGGAGCTTGGTACTTGTCATTAATTCATTCCAGAAGGCAGGGTCAGTACCAAAAAGTACAAGTAAAAAGTGAATTTTTCTCATAAAGAATAATGTAAATTGAATTAATATATTCCAGACAACCAGAAAACCAAGATTTTATAAGTCATTATATGTATTAACAGAGTTTCAGTTTACTAAATAAACATTAATAATACATAGGCATGAATAAAAAAAACAATAATTAGATTTAATAAAATAATTTTAACAACTTTACATGTATTGAAGGGAGTTCATGGCCTAAGGGAATGGTAGGGAGGAGAAATGTTATATGTGGAAGAGGAGTTCCCTTCCATAATATCTGAGGGTAACGGGTTTAATGGAATTCTTTTTCTTTCTCTTTTCTGTTCCTTATCATCATCAAGTCCTGCTGGAAATTCATTGATGTAAGCTTCACAAGAATCTTATTCAGTGCTGTTTGTTTTTCTCTGTGTTTCAAAATTCTTCCGAAGTATGAAATGGACTGGTCATTTAACAAATTTGCAATCGTATTTGTTAAAGCTTCGTCAGGGTGATATCTTCAACAAACATTTTGTATTTTCCCTTATTTTGTGCCAATTTCCCTGATGAATGAATTGGGGACATCATTCTTTGCTTCCTCCTCACATGAAGAAGACTTCCCCACCACTAGCTATTACTGCTCTTTGAAGTTCCTGTAGCTCCTCAGTATTGAGCTCTTCCTTATGCTCCTGAAGTAACATATGATCCTTTCTTTCAGCAGGATGGGCATATGTTTCCCAGGAATGCAATGCCAAAAAGGTATATCAAGCACATTTTATGCTAAAGCAAATATCAAATACTGCAACAATTTTTTTTCTTGTCAAAATGCATCAAATACCAAATCCTATGAGTTCTTAAACTGTTGAATACCAAGGTTTGTATTTAATTCTTAACAATCAAGAATAGAGCATAGAGTAAGGTAAAACCATGACATCAAGAACAATCTTAAGGGAATTATTGAGGATACCACATTATGAGAAATTATCTGCTGTTATGTTCTTGAACAAGTGTTGAAAAAATAAATTGAAATAATTCACCAATCATCTCCTGAAAAGAAACACAAATTTGAAAATCTCAGGATGATTATAGCCAAATTCCAGAATTCTCACATCAAGAAAAAAATACTACAAGTACCCAGAAAAAATCAAATACCATTAGAACCCCAGTCAGGATACTCAGGGCATAGCAACTTCTACTTTAAAAGACCAGAAGTCATAGGATATGATATTCTGAAAGGCAAAAGATCTTGGCCTACCACAGAGTCACCTATGCAGTGAAAGTGAGTAACATACATGGGAAGAAATGGATATTTAATGAAATAAAATACTTTCAGAGATTCCTGATGAAATAACCAGAGGTTGTTTTTAAAGCAAAATCAATGCTCAAGAAAAACATAAATAAATAAACAGGAAAAAACCTCAAAGGAGTAATTAGGGTTAAAATAATCACATCTCTGCATGGGAAAGTGGTAACTAGGATATTTAAAATTTCTATGGTACAAGGTGTATTTAAAGTGCTCAAAATAATTAAGGTAATCAAGGACAGCAAAGAGGCTAAACTGATTAAATTCCTTGCATGGGGAAGTGAAAACCAGAATACTTAAGATATTTGTGGTTCAAGACATATTTAAGAGACTTAAGGAAATTTGTCAGCCCAAGGAATGATTGGAAGAGATAACTTTTGGATTGAGGTGGGGGTCAAGAGAAAAAAAACAATGATATGAGTTTGCTCCTATAATACAAAACAAAACAAAACAAAAAGAATGATTTAGGCAGAAAGGTGAGGTATGTAAAGAATATAATATATTTCTTGCTCTTTTGGTAAGTAATCTGGATAATTTTGAAAAAACTAGAACTAGATAAGGGAAGAAATAAGTTAGGTGGGTGGGTGTGATGGGGGGTCATGTGTGCTTTTTATTCTATTTTTCACTAAATGAAAGGAGAATACAATACAGCAAAGATTTATTTTTAAAAAGCAATGATCACTAGATGTAGTATTGCATAAAAATAATCTAAATGAATTTAGCAAGGCATTCTTTGCAGGGAATACTGTCAAATATATTTTACAAAGGGAGTTTTTAACAGGCTGATAGCTGAAAGTGGATTAAATTCAAAATCTAAATAACCCAGTTTTAAAAGCCATCTGTGAGAGCTTTAAAAAGTACCTTTCTTATGTAAGACATAATAGGAATACAAGAGATCATCTTCAAAAATAAATTAATCATACAACTTACAGTTAATATGTTTTGAAATGTAGTAAAATTTTAGTAGAATGTTGAAAATTTCTCACCTCCTCATTACAAAAGATAATTTAATTAAGCAACTTACATTATACTTACATTATACATTAACCATCTTATGCCTCTGTATAACTATATATTCTCTGAACACAATTATATTAGATAAATATTTTAGTGACAAGTTATAAGGAATAATACCAGTTATTAATTGATTTAATAATTTTGAATGAAAATCAATAATCAGCAATTTTATTTTAAGTAAAATCCTCTGAAATACCTTGTCAATATATTTTAGCCAAGTAGAGTTGTACACATTCATCTAAGTTCTTGGAAAGCATCCAGACATTATGATATCTCAGTTGACTTTGAACTACAAGAGTAACCTTGGCTTTTGATCATTACTTCATAGAATTTACTTTTTTAAGAAATGAGACTTCCCTTAGTCACTTCTTCTGAGAAGAGATATTCAATTGACCACTTCCCTTTTTGAATGAGGAGGGTCTGTGTAATCTGACACTATATGTACCAGTTGACACATACATTCTGGATTTTTAACTTAGCTGGGATGGTCCTGGACACTGAATTTATAATTTAAAATTTTCTACGATAAATGTCAATATGTCTCCAAGTATTATGTTTCATTTTTACGCCATAGATATAATATAACTCATTCTTTTCCAGAAAGTACGCAGAAAACTAAAGATTAAATTATAGATTAGGAAAAGCCTAGTTGATATATTTAGCTTTCTTCTTGTCACTTATGGCCTTGACATATTTCATGTGTGTGTATGTTTGTTTTATGAGGGTAAAGAGGAATATTTTACTGATTTATCATAATTTCAAAGGAAATGGAAAGGATAATATCTGCTTTTGGCATTTTATCAATTATAATTTTAAAAATACTACTGTGATGAATTATATAACTATAGCCCCTAAAATGGTTCTATATATGTAATCATATTGTGCATATATTACAACATATGGTTACTCAGGGTCATGTATCTGTACTGTCCAATAAATAACTCTTTAATTTTCCTTAATAGCTTTGATTCTGTATATGCAACATACATTAGTCATTCAAAGTGCAACCTTCCTTCTGTATATTTTCTACTAGTGCCTACACCTAACTGAGAATATTAAAACAAAACCCTACAGATTTGGCATGGCAGATTAGACCTGATTCCAATTTGATGATACCTCAAGATGTCCACAGTTCTTTCAATTTAAAAATAAGAGAAAAATCAATTTTCAAATAACTGTAGTCAAAACTTGGTTTCAGATGGTTTTGGAACTTGTTGAACTTGGTATTTGGGAAACATATTCTGGTTCTACAGAAAGAAAGGATCACATGTTAATTCAGGAGTATAAAGAAAAGTTCAATACTGAGGAACTACAAGAACTTCAAAGGGAGCAGCAACTGTTAGGGGTGATGTTTTCTTCACATAAGGAGAAGGCAAAAGAGGATGCCTTCACTTCATTAATCAAGGGAATGTGTGCAAAATGAGAAGTACAAACTTCATTGAAAAATATCACTCTGATAAAGATTTAACAAACAGGATTGTAATTAGTTAAGTGACTAGATCATTTCCCACTTAAAAAAATTGAAACAGAGAAATACAAACACCATTGGATAAGTTTCTTGTGAAGCTTAATGCTGGTAAATCTCAAGCTGGATTCAGTGGTGATAAGGGACGGAAAAGAGAAAGAGAAAGGACTCCAGAAGGCCAGTTGCCCTCAGATATTGTGGAATGGGACTCTTCTTTCAGACAATAACATTTCTCCTCCATACCATCCCCTTAGGCCTTGAACTCCTCTCAATACAGGCAAAAGTTAAGTTAAAATTATTTTATTTTATTTAATTATTGCTTTTTAAATTTATGTCTATGTATTATTAATGTTTATTTAGTAAAGTACAACTATATATATGTGTGTATATATATATAAACATATATATATATAATGTCTTACAAATTTGGATTTTCTAGGTGTCTGGAATTGATTCATTCCATTTACATTATTCCTTATGGAAAAAATTATTTTTTCTTGACTTTTAATACTAGCCCTTCCTCCTAGAACAAATTAATGATTAATACCAAGATACCACTACATAGAAACAATATATAAAATAATACATTTTAGAGAAAATGGAAGAAGAGGGATGGTCATAAAATTAGATAGTATATAAAAGATTATTAACCACTACCTCAGACTATCTCTTCCTGAGAATCTGGCTAACATTTCAGGTACTCTCTTCCTAAACAAATCTGTAGGTAATATTCAAACTATATATCAGTTAAAGAAAGAGGTATTGCAATTAAAATTAATTAATAACTTTGTTGTGGACACAGGTTATAAATTGGTTTGAACACTAGTATTCTTAAATGGATGTTTTTGAAATCTTACTAAAAATGTTCATATGACAGAGTAAACAAAGGACAACTTAGGAAACAGAAGTAAGTGAAAACAAATTTGTCCCTTCAAAAAAAACCTCTTTAGTGGAATTATGTCATCAAATTTCTACTACTTAAAATTCTTAATATGTGTTATTTAATGCAAGTGTAGTCTTAAGAAGTATAGGTGTTTGTGTTTTAATGAGATACTCAATCAGTCTTGAGGGTATATGAAAATCCATAACCTTTTAATGTTATAATGTTCAATGATGAAAGCAAAAGTGAGGCTAAAACTTGAGGGAGTTTCAAAATTGAAAGTAATCAAAATAATAACCAATTATATGTTGCCTCCATATTTCTTTATAACAGAAAAATAAAACTGTTATTATTTAACTAGTTCTAGGTCTCCTGTCTCTGGTAAATGCTTGAAGTATTTCTTTAATATCAATTCCTTTTTTTTCCCTCATTAAAAATACTTTCAGTTTTCCACAATGTAAATGGGATTTCATCTTTGAAACATTTTGCTGCTGTTTCCATTTTTTATCATTTCACCTATAAGTTTATCAATAAATTAGTTCTTTCTTAGTAAACCTTCTTAATTTTATATTAATGAAGATAATGTGAAGATAATGAGAATTACAATAGTAACAGTTAACATTTGTATGGCACTCATTATGTGCCAGTAACTGTGCTAACAAATTTCTAATTATTTTCTGAGGCCCAGGAAAATTATGCAAAGGAGTAACAGAAGCAGAATGTACACACAGGTCTTTTTTAAATAGTCTCATTTTTCCCATGGCTTAATGATTGTTTCTATGTAGAAGATTGTCAAATTGATCTAATTGGGCCTATTTTTTGCCTTCTCAGTTTGGATATCAGCATCTCAACCTATCATCTTGTTAAAAAACCTTTACTTCTGTGTTAGAAGCAATACTATGTATTGGTTCCAAGGCAGAAGAGTGGTAAAGGTTAGGCAGTGTGGGTTAAGGGACTTGCCCAGGGTCACACAGCCAGGAAGTGTCTGAGGCCAAATTTGAATGCAGTTCCTCTCATCTCAGGGCCTGCCTCTCAATCCAGTGAGTAATCTAGCTGCCCCTTTCAACCTATAGTCTTAGAGTATTCCCTAGATTACAGTGATGGGCAAATTATGGCCTGCAGGCCAGATGCAGCCCCCTGAAATGTTCTATCAGGCCCTGAGACATTATTCCTAATCTGATTAATACGATAGGATACAATACAATGGAACTTCAAAAGAGTTGCCTTAGAAACAGACTGACGGATGAGAATTTCCTTTCCTTTTGCCCCCTCTTTAAAAAAGTTTGACCATCATTGCCCTAGAACATTGAAGGATTTTATAACATGAGCAGCCATTATCTCTTCAATTATATGTATATAAAATTTTATTGGTTTTTAATCAAGATCCTGAGAAGAAAAAAAATAATAGATAAGAAGATAATACCATTCTGATCACAGAAAGTGAAGAAGCATTAAGAAGCCTCTTGATGAGGTAAAAATTGGAGAGCAAATAAGGCTTGAAGCTTGACATAAAAAAAAATAATAATCTAGGCAACTAGTCCCATCATTTCCTGTCAAATAGATATAGAAGAAAAGGAAGTAATTTCAGATTTTGTATTTTTAGGTTCAAAAATCACTTCACATTTCAATAGAATTCATGACATTTTAAGGTTACATGTTCACTAGAAGGAAAATTGGCAAATATGGGCAGCATAGAAAAAAAGAAGAAATATCTCATCAACAAGGCTCTGTATAATTAGAGCTATAGATTTTCCAGCAATGTATAGTTGTGAGATATGGACTGTAAAGAAATCTCAGTACCACAAAACTGACACCTTTAAATTGTAGTCCTGAAGAGGTCTTTTGATAATGACTTGAAAGATGAGTCAGACAAAATCAGCACTTCAGGAAGTTAACTCATTTTTTCCCCACTAGAAGGTCAAATACTGAAGCTGAAGCTTTAATTCTTTGGCAATATGATGAGAAGAAAATCACTAGAAAAGACATGACTTAGGGAAAGATTGACTGCCAAAGAAAAAGAGAATGATATTGGGTGAGATGGAGAGATAGTGACATCGAAGCAATGAACATGAGTTGGGGCAGGTTTTGGGAGAGAGTGGAAGATAGAAAAACCTTTGATGTTATTGTTTGTATGTTCATTAAAAGTCATATACACCTGAAAAACAATAAAGAATTTCTGATAAAATTTGGATGGTAATGGTGATAATGGATTCCTTTGCCTCACTACTGAAATTACTGGGAAAGGACTTATTTTATTCAAAAATTATTTCTTCCATTATTGAGATAATAATATTTTGGTCAATTATGTTTATATTTTCCCCTAATATTGAACCTGTCCTGCATTCCTGATCATAATATATGATCTATGTTACACATTGCTACAATTTCCTTGATACTATTTTACTTAAAATTTTTGCATAGATATAAATTAAGGAAATTGGTCTGTAGCTTTCCACTGTTTTTTCTTTCCCTTTTTTATTCATTAAAACAATATTTGTGCCATGAAAGGGATTTTACATAACTTTTTTTTATTTTTTCATATAATTTACATAGTTTAGGGATTAATTGTTCCTTAAATGTTAATAGAATTTACTGATTTAGTAGTAAATCCATGTGTTTCTGGGGATTTTTTCTCAGGGACTTTATTGATGTTTGTTGAATTTCTTTTTCTCATTAGAGTTGTTTCAGTATTCTCTTTCATCTTCTACTAGTCTGGGCTGTTTATATATTTACTAGATTCTATTCTTCAGTGAATATTATACCTCTTTTAACTATGTCAATTCTGCTTTTTAAGGAATTATTTTCTTCATTAAATTTGTCTTTCAAAACTGATTCTTTTTTTGTCTTATTTTCTTCACTATTTTAATGACCTTTTTTACCAAGCTGTTAATTATCTTTTCAAACTTGTTTGTTTGCCACTTATTTTCATATTTTTTCCTCAATATTTTTCCTTTCTCATAATTCTGTCTTTAATTCTCCCAGAAATTATTGTTAGGCTTAGCACATAAAAATTATATCAGCTGAAGATCACTTTTAAATCAAAATAAGACACTTGAAATTATTTTGTATTTATATTGCTAAAGAGTATAAGTACTACTCTCAGCTGCCCAGATAATAAGGGAATCAGCTAAATTTTCAAAAAAAAAATCTAGGTGAACTCTCTACTTAGTTAATAAAAAATTCTAATGCAAGTAAATACAAATTATAATAATTAAAATTATTTTTAAATAATTAAATAATTTAGTTATAAATTATTGTATAACTTAAAATCATTTAGTTATAAAATTATCTAATTTATGTTAAAAAGAAAAAAAATACTAATTATAACTACTTATATATTGAACAAAAGGTGATTTCTATAGGTAGCTTCTCATGAGTATAACAGAAACAAAATAAAGAGTACATATGAAAATACAAAATGAAGTCTGCTCTCAAAATTAAAAAAAAATGTCCTATTGGTTCTTCTGAGCCTTAAAAAAATTGATTCTATGTTAAATCTGTATTACAATAAATATGCCTTTTTTCTACCCTTTGGATAATTAAAAATTAAAACTATAGTAAAACATCTTTAATTTTCAAAGTAATACTGATTACATTATTTTACTCTATAACCCAAAATAATGTAGGTTAAGGAGAATTTATTATATTCACTATAGTTATCAAATTAATAATTTTCACTCACTTTACAAATCAGTAAAATAAAGACTGTAAGATCATTTATTTTAAAGGTATCTACTTCTCAGTTATTCAGCATTATTCTTTATAAGGCCAAATTATTTCAAGTACTTCGTAAGGACCTACAATTGTCAGCTTTTTGAAGGATCACTTCCTTCCTTTTAGGCTGCAGACTACATAATTTTGTATTATGTAAAGAACATCTTTGAAATCACACTCTGACATCATTTTAAGGCTTTTCACCTAAATTAAAATTGTATTTATTTACTTACTAATATCATTATGCAAAGTCTCCCAAATGCTCATTTAGCTCAGTTAAAAGACTGTTTACCATAATTTTTCCCTGTTATCTTTTCTAACTTTTAATATTTTCCTATTTCTTCAAAGAGGGGCTATATTAGAAATTCTGAACCTTGAATTTTAAAACTCAAAACCCTCCTCAGAGCTTTCCATCCTCATTTTGCAACTTTGTACTCCACTTTCACCTATGACTCCAAGAAAATATTGTATTTGCATTAGTTATGCCACAAGCATCTAATTTTATTATAGACAGAAGACACTTTCAAGAAGAACTTCAGTTGTCAGTTAAAATGGTCATTGTCTTTTATCATTAGTTGCAAAGTATTTCCCCAAATATTTCTTGTCCATTTGCAATAATCAATAAGCTCTGCAGTTTACGAAACCCAAATTAAATGTCTTATACTGCAGAACATATATTTTAATCAGAAAAGTTCTATATTCTCTGGAAAGAGTATGTCAAAGCTTAAAAATTTGGAAAACACAGCATCCATATGAAGAGTTAATGGCTAGGTTAAAAATGCATCTTATTACTGGTATCAGTAACAAAGTGAATAACACTATTTACAATATTTTCCACATTAGTCATGCAAAAAGCTATAAGAAAACCACTAAAATATAAAGTCGTGAATCGTGGACTTTTCCTATGGCTCATGCTGTAGATTCTAATACCCAGATAACAAGTTCTTTATTATCAGCTTTTGGGGAATCAATAGTAAGTACAATTTAAAAATATTAGTAGCTAACATTTAAACAATAAGCATTTAAGGTTAATACAATAAAGACAAAAACCAGAATTTAAATTCTTAAGCTTTTAGAAGAAGGGTTTTTTTTACAATCATTATCGCAAAAAAATTAAGTTTTAACATTTAATACCATAAGAAACTTTCCTTTAGTTTCAGTGGTCCAAAGCAGTTAATTGACTTAGGTTAAGCACACTGGGGTGAAATAATTTAGACTTCTAAACTACAGCTGAATTTCTACTCAAAGTTTCAGTCTGAAGAGAATGAGAATCCCAGACCCCCTTGACTCTTTTTAACTAAGGCACCATCTATCACAATTAATCAGTATTTAGCCACAATAAGTGATCATTCTGTTACTACAATTAATTATTGATTAACAGAATTATAGTAGGATTAATATATTTTTGGAAATTATATTTTATAGGGGAAAATTTGAAACTGTGCAATAAATCTAGCTATTTCATCTTTTTCTTAAGCTAACATTTTCAATAGGATGTGATCTACCAAGTAAGCATAAAGTTCATCAACCATATAAGGCATGTCCAGATAATGAGTACTGAATGTCTTGGAAAGGTAGTGACTCCTAGACTGAAGGGTATTGCAAACATATCAACTTGAAAACCTTCCCAACCAACTAAGTCTCATTAAGGGGCTGAAATACCTCCTCAAAAAGATAGCATCCAATCATTGCTGGAAAAATGTATATTCTCACCCATTGTCACAGAATGGACTCCCTACCCATTGATCCTAAATGGACTTGTCGCCCATTGATATTTAGGATTGGAGGTTGAACAATGGGGTGGAATCTTGAGTGATGTGATGTTAGAGCTTAAAAAAGAGAGAAAACTCTCATTCAGTTGTCTTAGATTGGGAGGAAAATGACTAATGACCCTGTTTTACTAAGAACACCATTCTCTCTCAATAAACCTTTTACTGGCTTGGAGCTTTGCCTCTTTGTTTTCTTTCAGATTCAGGCTGAAAGCCAACCATAGATGTTGGATCTTTGGTAATTCTGTTTGCATCTCCCATCTGTCCACATCATCCCTTCTGCTTCTTCCCATAGGGTAAAGATGGGAAACGACATACAGCTGCCTTTCTTTTGGTAAGAATGCTTATGGTCAGATTTATTTTACTTTTGCAAATTATCTAAATATCTGCAGGAACCATTTCATAATTTGAGGACATAAATCCTGCAGCATTTCCCCTTTGGGATACTTTCTGTGGCAGACACATATCTGTGATTACCCATAATTTAACAAATTCCTGATTAAAAAGTAGTTCATTTTTCACAAATATATGAGAGTTCTTCTTCAAGAATTTGTTCACTCAGCCAACCTGCCAAGTTGAGTCTAGTTAGTTCCTATGGACACCATGTGTCTGAGATCACTGTAACAGGTGTCTGAAGCAATAATCTCAGTGGGGTCTCCAAATATGTCAACCTGAAAAAACATAGAACTACCAAAATAGCTATAATAGAACATATTTTTAATCAGATCAAGGGAGGCAATGTTTGTTGTCCACCATACACCATACAGAGCTGCTGGATTATTCTGGAAAAGAAAATATAATGGGAATTTCTACTGAATTAAAAATTTTTGGGTTATATTCATGCTTTAGGGTGTTTAACCAAGGAGGATTAACTGACTGATTGCAAAGAGGCAGGGAAAGAAGATATTGCTAGAGGCTAGATACAACATGAGAAACTAAGCAGATAAGAAGAGTATTTAATCCTATATTGGGTACTCAATGGATGTGTGATTGTTTATTGTTTGGCCTGGGACAAGGATCAGTCAGGAAGTTTCTTGAAGGCACATTATCAGAGACAAAAGTTAATTGGGGTTTCTTAAAGCAATATTGTCATCCTCTAAGTTTTTATCTAGATGAATGACAATCACATATTGTCTAAAGCATATGCTTTAGAAGTGGATTTAGAAGTAGGCCATGAGACAGCCTTGCACTCCAAACTCCCCTGTAGTTAGAAATAATTGCATAGAATTAATGCTAAAGCAAAAATTAGAATTTGTAGGTCATAACAGTATTGTCTCCTGTATCCTGATAAAAGATGTGTTCTTTTGTAACTGTTTTGGAAATTTTATTTTTTTAAGGTTGACAATACTTATGGAAGAGTAAAAACAGAGCAAGAAAATTAAAAACGAATTTGATTTAAGAAAAGAATGGAAGAAAAATCTTTAATAAAATAGTATTTAGGAAACCATGAAAATATATCACAAAGAAATAATTACAAATAATCAATACTAAAGGCAACAAAAATGAAAGAGTTGGAAGGACATAACAGCATGGTTTCCCTTCTGATTAAAAGTCTTTTGTAACTGGGAGAGGAATTCTACATGCAACAATGTATTAATGATACTTTTCTTCTTCCTTACTTTTCTACTATCTCACTCATTTCAACTAGGGTCACTGAGGTTAGATACCTGGGAAGTAAGTTGGATTGACAAAGGGAAACTATTGACATAATTTATTACATTAATAACAAAAATCATATGTTATATTAATAGATACAGAAAAACCTTTAATAAATATAACATTCACTTCTACTAAAATACTGTAAATCACATATGTAAATGAAGTTTTTCAATTAAAATTTTTAATTTAATTAAATTTAGATTATGATACATCTACCTAAAATGAAAATAAAGTTGTTTCTCAATAAGATCAGGAGTACACTAAGGATGCCCTTTATCACTAATATAATCTAACATAGCATTAGAAAAGTTAGCAGTAGTATTACCAGAAGAAAAAGAAATTGAAAGAATAAGAATGATAATAGGTAATAAAACTATATCTCTTTACAGATAATATGATGTATATTTTTTGGAAAATACTAGAGATTCAACTAAAAAAGTCAGTTGAAATTAGCAATAATTTTAGTAAAGAGGCAGGATAAAATATAAATCCACATAAATCATTAGCATTTTTATATATTACTAACAAAGTCATGCAAGAAGTGATTTAAAGAAAAAATAATTCATTCAAATTAACCATAAATAGAATAAAATACCTGGGAGTTTCCCTACCAAAACAAACACAAAGTAACTACCTGAACATAATAATAAAGCATGATTTTAAATTGATATAATAGAATATATATGAATGGAAAATATTCATTGTTTATGGATGGACAGAGCAAAAGAAAAAATGACAGTAACTCAATCTACTTATTCATTGCCATTCCAATCAAATTATGAAGAAATTATCTTATTTAACCAGAAAAAAATGACAAAGTTAGTTCTGGATAACAAAAAATCAAGAATATGAAAATGATTAATGAAAAAGGGTAAAATATGGAGGTCTAGCAGTCCAGATTTCAAATTGTATTTAAAAAAAGTAATTGTCAAAACTATTACTGTCTAATAAAAAGAAAAGTAGATTAATGAAACTAAATAGACCTATAAATAATACTAAAATATTTAGCAATCTTGTATTTGGAAAAGTATAGATCCAGGTTATTGGGGTAAAAAAGTGGCTCTTTTGTAAAAAAAATTCTGGTAAAACTGGATCTTAATTTTGCAAAAAATTAGGTAAAGATCAATATTATATACTCTTCATGAAAATAAGATCAAAATGGAAATTAAAACTAGACACAAAAGGAGATGTCATAAGCAAATTAGAAAAATAAGGATCATATTACCTATCAAATTTATGGATGGGGAAGGAATTTCTGAGTAAACAATAGATGGAGAGCTTTGTGATATATAAAATAGGTAATTTTGAGTACATTAAATTGAAAAGGGCTTACAAAAATAAAACAAATGTTTCTAAGATTAGAAAGAAAGAAAACTGGGGAGAATTTCCACAAATAGTCTTTCAGATAGAGGTCTTACTAAAATACATAAAGAACTTTTTCAAATGTATGAGAATGATAATCATCCCCAAATAAATGGGGGAAAATGATATAAACAGATCATATTTGGATGAATAATTTAAAAATCACTTTTGGTATATAAAACCCCTCTAAATCACTAATTTATGTGACATGTCCTATTGCAAGCTATACTCAAATTTATAAGTTGGGTTGTGCTATGAAGCTTCATTTTAAACTCTCTTTTTAGAACTTAAAGTATATTTTTCCATGGAAACATTGTAATCAAATAATTGTCAGATTCCTAGGATAGACCACAAAAATATAACTAACTGATAAATAGCTTTACAATGAAAAAATACAGAAAATATCATGTGACAATATTAACAATTAACACAGGAACATGATGAAATTCAGTTTCTTTTATTGTATTTTAAGACAGTATAAGAAGAAAATTTTGTTTTCTTTTTCTGGAGATTGAAGAGATATATTAAAAAATTGTGAAAGTTTTAAGGTATTTCTAGGAACTTTCAAGTGTCTTAGATTAGAGGTTGTGGGCAATTAGTATCTATTCTTTCTATTGTCACTTGTAAATAGCTTTGCAAGTAGCCATCTTTTGCAAACTGTTGCAAGATGGGGGTTCAGATTTTGGAATTTCCAGAGCAGGCATGAGACAGTGAATGACCATTGGAGCACCCCTATAAATAAGTCACCCCTAAGCAAATGGACTCAGTTGTGGATTAGACGGATGGTAAAGGGTGGAAGGGGAAAATCTCTCCAATCAAACCCAGAAGCTTCACCAAAGACTTGAGTTAGGTGATTCACTCTAGGGTCCAGCTACTTAGGTCAACTGTCATATCCTGTAATCTGCAGTGTATTTTATAATCATCATCAACAATATTCAATAATATTAAGAAATTCATCTCAGAAGATTACCAGCTTTTTATAACCAGCCAAGTTTAGCTTTGACATCTAACTGCTGAATTAAGCCAAAGATGCCAAGGAAGTCAGAGTGGCAGAATTCCATCCCCATCCCAGGCTTTTCCCCAAGGGGAACGGCCTGGCTATTTATCAACTAGATATTAGTTGTGCTTTAACCTCTTAAAATCTCTACCCTCACCTATTTTTCCTTAGTCCCTGTACCATCAAGATATTTTTTACCTATTATTTAAATTAGTTACCTGTTATTGAGATCTGCTTACTGGCCTAGTCCATCAACTTCAAGAGATTCTCACTGTCAAACCTGACAGTTGGGATTAATTCCTTGGCTGTGGAGGATTATATAGGCTAATCACTAGCTCTTGCCTTTAATTAATTTCTAATCAATCTAAGATCATCAGTACTATTGGCAGTCAGATCAGCATAACCAATATGACATCAAGAAACTAGAGTTATATATCATCAAGAAAGCAGTGGTCTTGGCCTATTTTCAGTTAAGAATTCTCTCAGAGTCTGACTCCTGAACCTCCCCAGAGGGATAATGCTGTTCATCTGCTGAACAGAGAGCTGGCTATGATTATAATACCACCACACTTCTAATAAGGATTTATGTTCCTTCACAATACTGCTCTTAATTATTTTATCCCTCATTAGGGTTATATTTGGTTCAAGATTTCAACAAAAAAAAAGAGAAAAAGGAACATTTTCCTTAGTTACTTAACAACAGGAAGAGAGGGAAAAAGCGAAAGGAAATTAAATGAGAATTGGCAAAATATTACCTGATATTATATTAATAAATAGAAATAAAAAATAAAAAGAAATTCACTAATGGAATATAAGAGAATGAGTGAAAGGATTTGGGGATAAGACCTGGTTGTACAGTTGTTCACATTATAGTGTGACTCTACTGGAGGTTTATTGGTAGATACAGCTGTGTTTTTTTAATTTCATTCCTAAAGTCATTTTACATATGAGAAACTAAGGCAAACAGGGTTAAATGACTTGCCTGTTATCACACAGGTAGTAATAATATGAACTCAAAATCTGAGTCTTACTGACTTCAGGTCTAGCACTCTATCCACTGCGCCACTTAGCTGCCAGGGAATAGAGTAAGAGGCATGTAATGTATAGGTTCAATCTGATTGGGAAGAAAGGATGCGCTGGGCAAGTGAACACAGTTTAAAATAATGCTTCTGCTGAAATCCCTGAAATAGCCTGGACAGGTTAGGTCTTAGAAAGGGGATAGTGGGAGAGAGCTAAATTGCTCCATGTGTATAGGAAAAGTGAGGGTACTGTTCAACAAACAATTTTAAATTAATCTGTTTTCAGAATTCCTGTATTTGTTGTTGTTTTACTTGATATTTTATTTTCCCACAAATTACATACAAAAAACAATTTATGAAATGTATAAAGAATGAGTCTCAAATTCTCTCTGTACCTTTACTCTCCCTTTGCTGATATGGTAAGCAATCTGATAAAAATTTGATATGGGCAATCATTTAAAACATTTTTTCCATATTAATATATTTGTGGAAGAAAACTTGAACACATAGGAATAAAGAAAGGAATTGAAAAAATATGATTTTTGTTTGGATTCAGACTCCATCAGCTCTTTGTCTGGTAGCAGATGACATTTTTTATCAAAAGTCTTTTGTAACTGTTATGTATTATTGTCTTGCTGAGAATAGTTCTTTATCATAAAATACTGCTGTTACAGTATACAATAGTTGTCTGGATCTACATAGTTCACAATATATCAGTTCATTTAAGTTTTACCAGTTATTTTTTTTCCTAAAATCCTCCTGGTCATCATTTCTTATAGCATAAAAATGTTACATTATAATCATATACTAAAATTTCCGAAGCCTTTCCTCAGTTGATGGATATCCTCTCAGCTTCCAATTATTTGCTACCACGCATCATTTTATTATTTTTTAATCTATTTGGAATATAAACCAAGTAATGGTATTTCTGAGTCAAGAGGATGCATGTTTTTTTCATTTTTTTTAAATTTACATTTATTAATATTCATTTTTAACATGGTTACATGATTCATGCTCCTACTTTCCCCTTCACCCCTCACACTCCCCCCACCCATGGCCGATGCACATTTCCACTAGTTTTGTCATGTGTCCTTGATCAAGACCTATTTCCAAATTGTTGGTAGTTGCATTGGTGTGGTAGTTTCAAGTCCACACCCTCATTCATGTCCAACCTGACCCATGCATTCAAGCAGTTGTTTTTCTTATATGTTTCCTCTCCTGCAGTCTTTCCTCTGAATGTGGGCAGCGTTCTTTACCATAGATCCCTAAGAATTGTCCTGGGTCATTGTATTGCTGCTGGTACAGAGGTCCATTACATTCAATTTTACCACAGTATATCAGTCTCTGTATACAATGTTCTTCTGGCTCTGCTCCTTTCGCTCTGCATCAGTTCCCGGAGATCTCTCCAGTTCACCTGGAACTCCTCCAATTTTTTATTCCTTTTAGCACAATAGTATTCCATCACCTGCATATATTACAGTTTGTTCAGCCATTCCCCAATTGAAGGACATACCCTCCTTTTCCAGTTTGTTGCCACCACAAAAAGCACAGCTATAAATATTTTCATACAAGTCTGTTTATCTATAATCTCTTTGGGGTACAAACCCAACAATGGTATGGCTGGATCAAAGGGCAGGCATTCTTTTATAGCCCTTTGAGCATGATTCCAAATTGCCAGCCAGAATGGCTGGATCAGTTCACAGCTCCACCAGCAATGCATTAATGTCCCAATTTTGCCACATCCCCTCCAGCATTCATTACTCTCCCCTTCTTTCATTTTAGCCAATCTGCTAGGTGTGAGGTGATACCTCAGAGTTGTTTTGATTTGCATTTCTCTAATTATTAGAGATTTGGAACACTTTCTCATGTGCTTATTGGTACTTTTGATTTCTTTACCTGAAAATTGCCTATTCATGTCTCTTGCCCATTTATCAATTGGGGAATGGCTTGATTTTTCATACAATTGCTTTAACTCTTTGTATATTTGAGTAATTAGACCCCTGTCCAAGTTTTTCGTTATAAAGATTTTTTCCCAATTTGTTGTCTCCCTTCTGATTTTGACTACATTGTTTTTGTTTGTACAAAAACTTTTTAGTTTAATATAATCAAAACCATTTAATTTACATTTTGTAATTTTCTCTAACTCTTGCTTGGTTTTAAAGTCTTTCCTTTCCCACAGATCTGACAAGTAAACTATTCTGTGTTCACTTAACTTGTTTATAGTTTCCCTCTTTATATTCAAGTCATTCACCCATTCTGAATTTATCTTGGTGTAGGGTGTGAGATGTTGATCTAGACCTAATCTCTCCCATATTGTTTTCCAAATTTCCCAACAGTTTTTGTCAAATAGTGGATTCATGTCCCAAAAGTTGGGCTCTTTGGGTTTATCATACACTGTCTTGCTGATGTCATTTATCCCAAGTCTATTCTATTGATTCTCCCCTCTGTCTCTTAGCCAGTACCATATTGTTTTGATGACTGCTACTTTATAGTATAGTTTAATATCTGGTACTGCTAGGCCCCCTTCCTTCACATTTTTTTCATTATTTCCCTTGAAATTCTTGATCTTTAGTTATTCCAAATGAAATTTGTTATAGTTTTTTCTAATTCAGTAAAGAAGTTTTTTGGTAGCGTGATAGGTATGGCACTAAATAGGTAAATTAATTTGGGTAGAATTCTCATTTTTATTATGTTAGCTCACCCTACCCATGAGCAATCAATGGCTTTCCAATTGTTTAGATCCAGTTTTATTTGTTTGGAAAGTGTTTTGTAGTTGTTTTCATATAGTCGCTGTGTTTGTTTTGGTAGGTAGATTCCTAAGTATTTTATATTGTCTAGGGTGATTTTAAATGGTGTTTCTCTTTCTACTTCTTGCTGCTCTAGTGTGTTGGAAATGTATAGAAATGTTGATGATTTATGTGCATTTATTTTGTATCCTGCAACTTTGCTAAAGTTGTTGATTATTTCTACAAGGTTCTTAGTTGATTCTCTAGGATTTTTTAAGTAGACCATCATATTATCTGCAAAGAGTGTTAGCTTAGTCTCCTCCTTGCCTATTTTGATACCTTCAATTTCTTTTTCTTCTTTAATTGCTACTGCTAGTGTTTCTAATAATATTTTGAATAATATAGGTGATAATGGGCATCCTTGTTTTAATCCTGATCTTATTGGGAAGGCTTCTAATTTATTCCCATTGCATATGATGTTTGTTGATGGTTTTAGGTATATACTGTTTATTA
>NC_058132.1:539180010-539330959 GCF_016433145.1 Gracilinanus agilis | reverse complement strand
TAATTTGTTAATATATGCACTCAAGGATATAAATTTCCCCCTGAGTACTGCCTTGGCCGCATCCCACAGAGTTTGGTAGGATGTCTTATCATTGTCATTTTCTTTAATGAAATTGTTGATTTGACAAATTGGTTTTGGAGAATCATATTATTTAAATTCCAATTAGTTTTTGATTTTCCTGTCCAGGTGCCCTTACTAATTATTATTTTTATTGCATTATGATCTGAGAAGGTTACATTTATTATTTCTGCTCTTTTGCATTTGTTTGCAATTATTCTATGCCCTATAACATGGTCAATCTTTGTGAATGTGCCATGTGCAGCTGAAAAGAAGGTGTATTCCTTTTTGTCCCTATTTATTTTTCTCCACACATCAATTAAATCTAATTTTTCTAGGACTTCATTCACCTCTCTTACATCTTTCTTATTTATTTTTCGTTTTGATTTATCTAGATCTGAAAGAGGAATATTTAGATCTCCCACTAGTATGGTTATAATATCTATTTCCTTCTTGAGCTCTGCCAGTTTCTCCTTTATGAATTTGGATGCTATGCCACTTGGTGCATATTTCCTCATTGTTTATACTGCCTTTAATCAGGATGTAATGACCTTCCCTGTGTTTTTTAATCATATCTATTTTTACTTTGGCTTTGTCAGAAATCATAATAGCCACTCCTGACTTCTTTTTCTCATTTGATGCCCAAAAGATTTTGCTCAAGCCCTGAACCTTAAACTTGTGTATGTCTACCCACCTCATATGTGTTTCTTGTAGACAACATATGGTAGGATTTTGGTTTCTCATCCACTCTGCTATTTGCTTCCTTTTTATGAGGGAGTTCATCCCATTCACATTCAGAGTTATAATCATCAGCTGTGCATTTGCTGACATTTTCATATCCTCCCCTATTCCTACCCCCTTTTTCTTATACTATTTCCTTTAAAACCAGTGGTTTGCTATTAAGCCGCTATCCCTTATCCTCTCCCTTGATTAACTTCCCTTTCTACCCCCTCCCTTATTTTTCCCCCTCTTTTTGTTTTTAAAGGCCTTATGAATTCCCTCACCCTTCTTCTCCCCTCCCTTTTTTTGACCTCCCACTCCCCTGCTCCCCTTGGTTTCTCAGAAGGGTTAGATAATGTTTTTATGTCCCAATGGATAGTATAGCTACTCTTCCCTCTCCGGGTTGATTACACTGAGAGTAAAGTTTGATTATTACCTTTTAATGCTCTCTTCCTCTCCTTCTTATAATAGTATTTGTCCCTTCTCCTTCCCATGACCTCTTTGTGTGTAATAGAATATCCTATTTTTCTTATTCACTCAAGTTTCTCTTTGTGTCCCCTGCTATTCACCCCCTCTTTCCCATCCCCCATGTCATCTTAGATTATTTAGTGTTCCACCCTCACCCTGTGAATTATTCTTCTGATTACTCTAATAGTGAATACTATAATAGTGAATAGAGTTCACCACAGAGAATTATACATAACATTTCTCTACATAGGAATACAGGTAATTAGATCTCACTGAGGCCCTTAAAAAGGCAAATTTAAAAATTATAAGTTTTCTTTCTTTCCCCTCTGTATCTTATTTACCTTTTCATGTTTCTCTCGATTTTTGTGGTTAGATATCAAACTTTCTATTTAGCCCTGGTCTTCTCTGTGCAAATACCTGGAATTCTTCAATTTTGTTGAATGCCCATACTTTCCCCTGGAAATATATAGTCAGTTTTGATGAGTAGTTGATCCGTGGTTGCAGGCCCAGCTCTCTTGCCTTTCTGAATATCTTATTCCAAGCCTTGTGATCTTTTAGCGTGGAGGCTGCTAGATCCTGTGTGATCCTGATTGGTGCTCCTTGATATTTGAATTGTCTCTTTCTGGCTTCTTGTAAGATTTTTTTCTTTTGCTTGGAAACTCTTGAATTTGGCAATTATATTTCTGGGTGTTTTCTTATCTGGATCGAATGTTGAGGTTGTTCTATGGATCCTTTCAATGTCTATATTGCCCTCTTGTTGTAGTACTTCAGGGCAATTTTGCTGAATAATTTCTGTTGGTATGGAGTCCAGGTTTCTATTAATTTCTGTTTTTTCTGGAAGACCAATTATTCTCAAATTGTCTCTTCTAGACCGGTTTTTTTGGTCTGTTATTTTCTCATTGAGATATTTCATGTTTCCTTCTATTTTTTCAGTCTTTTGACTTTGTTTTATTTGTTCTTATTGTCTTGAGAGATCATTAGCTTCTAATTGTTCAATTCTAGGCTTTAGGGATTGGTTTTCGGCTATGATCCCTTGAGCAGTTTTGTGTGTTTCAGTCAGGAGAGGTTAAGAGCTGCTTCTTACTCCACTGCCATCTTAACCTGGAATCCTATTGGATGCATGGTTTTTATAGTGGTTTGGGCACTAGATCCCAATTGCTCTCTAGAATGGGTTGAATAATTTCCCAGTTCCTCTAACAGTGCATTAGTGTCCCAATTTTTGCCACATTCCTATCAATTTGTCATTTTTCTTTTCTGCCACAATAGCTAATCTGATAGGTGTCGGGTGATACATCTTGTTTTAATTTTAATTTCTCTAATTAATAGAAATTTAGGGCATCAATTTTTATTCAAAAGACTATAGATAGCTTTAATTGCTTTTTTAATTAACTGTTTAAATCCTTTTTCAATTGGGGATGGCTTTTATTCTTTCATATTTGAGTTATTTCTATATTTTTGAGAAATAATATCTTTATTGGAGACTTGTTTTACTTTTTTCACCATTATGATTACAATGTATAGCCCTCATTATATTTTCCTCTTGTCTATCCTACTTTCTCTCCTTTCATTCCATCATCCTCAAAAAGAGAGTATAACTCCCATCTCCTGCAATTCACCTTCCCTTATATTCCACTCCTCTTCTCTTTCCCCCTTCCCTTCCTACTTTCCTATATGGAAATATAGATAACAATACCCAATTTGGTTTAGATATTCTTCCTTCTTTGAGCCAATTCTGATGAGAATAAGGTTCAAGGGTTCTTCTCCCACCTCAGCCATCTCCACACCCCCCACATTATAAATGCTCCTTCGTGACTCATTTATGTGTAAAAATTAACCCCATTCCATTTTTCCTCTCCCCTTCCTTCTAGTGAATTCCTCTTTCTCAGGCCTTAATTTAATTTATTTTTTTCTGACTTTGCTGCTTCAGAATTCTTTCAAACACATTATATCAATGTTGTTTGGAGGGTAATTTGGAAGAATTCAGGTTGGCTGGTGTATCATTTCTTTAATCTTGGCTCTGCCTCTCAAAAAGTCAGTAACTAAGTGACTTTTTTTTAATAAGTAAGACAAAATATGGAAGTTGGTTCAAGTTAGTGATCCATTTTGAGGTTTTCAATAAGATTGAAGTTGAATATTTATTTGTAATACATTCAATAATCTGCAGTTGATGTGTTGATTATCTCCTTGTATGTCAAGTATTTTTATGTGTAATGTATTCATGCCCATAATCATGAGTGAAAAAATCTTTAATTGGGAGGGATGGAAATTAAATAGTACCTGAGTATATTTGATTGTGCATGTGTATATATGTTTGTGTGTCTATGTAGGGGCATAGCTATGACTGTTTGATAAATTGATACAAATAAAAAGATTATTTGATTCTGTTTTATTAAAACAAAATATATATCTCCAGTTTATTATATTTATTGAGCCATTCTGAATTAGATGAAGAGAATCATTTTGTGGCCCAGGGATGAACCTTACCCAGCAGACAGATAGATGGCACAGTGGAAAAGAATAAGAATGAATTAAATTCAAATCTCATCTCTGATACTTATTAATCATAAAGCTCTGGGCAAGTCACAATCTTTGTTTTCCTTAGTTTCCTCATCTGAAAATTAATGAGATCAGTAGCATTTTCTGACTTATTATGGTAATAAAATGAGATATATTTGCAAAATACTTAGTACTAAAGAAAATGCTAGTTTAATTATAATTATATAGACTATTGTCATATATTGATTCATGAATATTATTCCTAAACCAATTATTTTTGTGCTTCTTGTCTTTCTTCCTTCATCACTTCATATGAAAAATTGATTATAATACTAATCCCACACCCTTTTCTTTTCAAGATTGAAAAGATGCATCATTCTGTAATGAACTACAAAACTATACTTAGTTATGAAATCAAGGGAGGTGTAATTCAGAGATAAAAAGCAATTTCTTTCCTATGAAAAGTTAATCTTCAATTCCACAGCAGATAATAGAATAAAATCTATGATAAAGTAAGAAATTTCTATAATGAATTATGTACTTTTGTATGTTTGTACATATGTATATGCATGTCTCTGATTAAAAAGAAAGAACACATTAACAGGCCATTTGAATGGTAACAAAATTTTCTTCCTGCTATTGGATTATCATGGGGAATTTAGCACTGTAATCTATTTTTTTTATAAAATATAAGAGAATGTGGTCATTGATTAAAAAATAATGAATACAGCTCAAGCCAAAATTATGTTAAGCAGTTTTATTTACAAAATGGGAGAAAGAGTGAAAGTAGGGAAATATGAAAGAGGGTAGAGTAAGATAGCTAACTTAATACACTAAATATTTGCTCTGTTCCCTGACTAAACCCAGGTAGGGCTAATTAGCCCTCAGTCAGATGGCCTGGTGATGAATATAAAAAGGGTTCCACCCATGTAGTCTCTGCCAAAATGGTGAGGCCTCTCTGGAAACTAATCTCTTCAGAACTCAGGAAAGGAGTCACCTTTTCACTCACCCAAGTTGTAGCTCCACATTGCCATTCCAGTCCATGATCCTTCAAGAGCTCAAAGAACTCACAAAGACTTTGTCACAGGAAGTTTAGGCCCTTTTTAGAGACCTTTTTTATGTCCCTTCCTGTCCCTTTCTCTACCTTATTGGGACCAATTGCAATCTTTAAATTTGCTTAACAGTGCCCAGGGGGCATTCAGTCACTTCTGGAGGTGTAAACCATTTTAGCAATTAGTTTGTGAACCTCCCTTACTTAACATTAAGGGGGGGGGCGGGGCGTCTTGCTTTTGGTTGATTAAATTTAAAAGTAGGCTAGGGGAGAGTTAATCCTATTTTCACAGTTACATGATTCATGATCCTCCACCCTGCTCTTTCCTCCCCCCTCATGAAACTGGTATGCAGTTCCACTGGGTTATACATGTATCATTGTTCAGAATCTATTTCCATGTTATTCATTTTTGCAGTAGAGTGATCTTTTAACATCAAAAATCTAATCATAGACCTATGGAACTATATGATCAATCACATGTTTTTGGTTTTTTTTCTGTGTTTTTGCTCCTTCAGTTCTTTCACACTTTCTCATAAATTCCTCTAGATTGCCCTGGGTCATTGCATTGCTGCTAGTAAAAAAGTCTATTACTTTTGATTGTGCCATAATGTATCAATCACCCATATATGACTTTTCAAGACCCTCTTTGGGTTTTTCTTGGCAAATATATTATAATAGCTTGATATACTTGACATATCCTTCTTCAATTCATTTTAAAGATGAGGGATTGAGGTAAAAAAGGCTTAAGAGATTTGGCCATGGTAACACAATTAAAAAATATATGAGGAAAGATTTGAACTCAGGAAGACAGGAAGACTCCAGGCCTGGCAGTCTAACCACTGTATCAACTAACTGTTACATAATATTCACTAATGTTTATAAAGCACTTTTACTCACAAAGTGTTTCACAGATTATTTCATTTGATCCTCATAATAAACCTATAAAGTAAGGATTTTAAAAGTATTTTATGCATGAGAAATCCAAGTCTCACAGAGGTAAATTAAATTGCTCAATCTTTCATTCTGGTAGCAAGTGTTGGAGGTAGGAATTGATTGTAGATTCTTATGTGATCTGATTCAGGGAGGTGGATTTCTTAAGGAATTACAATATTAGAAAGCAGAAATTTATTAGGAGAGACTATAATATGGCTTGGAGGCAATTTGGAGGTTTCTTTTACAGGCAAAGATGAGTACAATACATGTGGCATACGAGGACAGAAAACTGGGAAAAAAGTCAGAATGTTGGCACCTGAGGTTTGAAATGTTGTCTATTAATGAAATATGTCAATCTCATAAGTATGGAAGATGCATGCCAGCTTTGTTCACTTATCAGGATTTACTAGGGATGATGTGTTCTGACCACACTGAATTTTGGAGACCAGAAGTGTGAGTAGTTTTTCATGTGTTCTCTAGAATTTCTAGGTTTCCTATGTCCCACTATATTTTCCCCTCAATTATTACTAGTCTGTAGCTTCTTTTTAAGCTCAAAAAAGGGATGTAGAGATGTCCCTGGTTATTGAGGAATGGGAGCAGAAATTCTTCCAGGTGTGGTGTTAGAGGCATTGAATATCTTTCATCCTAGAGAAGTGACAACATTACAAATACAGTAGGATGCATGCAATGATCAGGATTATAGATAAGAAAGTGGGAAGAAATGAAGAAAACATAAAGTCTTAAGTCCTCTGTTTATCCTTTCAACTTGTAAACAGCAGAAATTAGTATGCAAATATAGTAGTAGAGAAAGCAAAGTTAATACAACATTGGTAACATTAACTAACAGCAGCTTTCTTTGAATTTTAATAGCTAATCTTCAAAGCCAAAACATTCCTTCTCACACCTCAGATGTCCCATGTAAATATCTGAGTCTCAAAAAACATCTTTTGATAGTCCTGAATATATCTCCTCTTTAGTAGATTGGCTTCTTTGGTTCCCAATTGCTTATAGAGATTCTTTAGACATTCCTACTAAAATATTTTATAAAATAGATGTTAATACATATCAGTACTTTATTAGTAGTAGTATTAGTAGAGCTTTTATGAACACATAAGTAACAATTCTTCTCTAACCCAGGTTTTGTAAAAAAATTTTTTTTTCATAATTCTGAGTAGAAGATCCAAATTTTAATAGTGGTAAATTAAACCTGGTTTCACCTTGCAAACTCTGTCTTCACAAAACTGTGTTATCTAATTAGACATTTGAGACAAAATATAGCTACAAAATATTAAATTAAATGAAAAAACATAGAATCTTGCCCATAGGAGATGTGATTTTTAGGAACAAGGGTACCTAAAGATGGACAGAAACATATCAGAAAGTCCAATCCTAGATGAATTAAAAATATCCACTAGATCCAGGAGATTGGAGTGAAATTTCCAATAGAAACTTGAAAGGTCCTTCATGGTTCATAATCTGTGACAAAAATTTCAAGAGAATAATTTCTGTGTAAGAATGACCATTTATTAGTTGGGCTAGCATTAACTAATAAATTAATGGTCTATAATTCTCTCAATAATCAAAGACCATAGAGTCCCTACATACAGGTCTATTTGGAAGCTCAGAATTTAGCTCTTTCCTTGAATATCTCAAAACATCACATATTGTTATGTTATGTTATTCCTGTTGAAGTGGTCAATGAAGACTTTCAGTCTCTCCCCATCGTCTGGGTAATATTCAGTCATGTATTTTGGAAGAAAGAGATTCATTATCTTTCTTTTCTAATAACTAAGCTTTGTAGGGGGGATAGATATTCCTTGTAATTTTGAAGAACAAATAAATTTGTTCAAGGATCAAATAATTGATAGGACTCTATATAAAACACATATGTAGGAATAATTCAGTATATATTAAAATAAATTTTCTCAATATGAAAGGTCATAGACTCATAAAATATCTAAATGTAAATTCACACAGGTATAAAACCATTTCTCTCTCTTCACATACACACAGCAAAGTACATTCAAGATAAGATTCTAGGGAGGGAGGGAAATATGACTTATTTTCAAACTAATCAGATACATCTGTTTGAATTGCAAAAATAATTATTTGTGATATGAACAGATCCAAATAAATATGCAGCACTAAAATAGCTGTAAATATCAGACTTCAAAAATAGATCAGACCTTAGAAATAATCTAGCCCAATTGTTGTTATTATTATTATTATTATTATTATTATTATTATTAAAAATAATAAACCTGATATCTAGAGAGCTTGATTTGGCTAAAAGACAAAAGATGGGGTAGATTAACAGGGAAAAGATACAAATATAGGTATTATTATTTACATTTCAATGTCATTTCATATTTTGAAAATTTTGAAAAATGCTATATTTAATTCAAAAAAGCATATTATTATGAAGTATAAAGTTTACAAAGACAAAGGGCAATATGATTATTCTTCAGAAGTGATACAAAATAATTTTGATGCTTTTATGAGGATATCTACTTGAAATGGTAAAGAAAAGTCAAAGATTATATGCATAATATTATTTAATAAAGAATTTTTACAGTTTTCCTTTCTTTCACTGATTGTTTGATTTATTTCTTTTTCTTTTTTATCTACTAGTTAGTATACGGTAGCAAGTGAAAAATATTTATCAACATAATTTCTTTTTGAATGTAAATCCTGAAACTCCTTGTACATTTTTAGAAAACCAATATTTTTGTGTTTGATATATCCTAATAAAAAGTTAACTAGATAGTACTCAAAGCTCTATTAAAATGAGGAAGAAATTCCTTAGATTAAGCATAATATCATTCTAATGAATTTGATAACTTCTTCAAAAATTATATACTTAGTTCTCATTTTTTTTCTTTTGGAGGAAGGATATGAATAAGTCAAAGAAAGAATACTAGCATTAGAAAAGTCCTTTGAAGTCACGTTCTCCATATTTCCTTGATAACATCCCTGAAAAGTTTTAATTCATTTTTTTTCCAGATCCATTATTTGTTGTTTCTTTTCCAATATTAAGAACATTATGCCTCCTATATAAGACAAGGCAAAACAAGATTTGAAGAATTCCAGTTTCACTCTGTAATGTATTAAGATTATAAGGCCAGTGTAAGATTCATATTAATATCCAATAATTTGATTATTATTTTTATAAAATTCATTAAATTGGCAGCAATAAGCAGCAGTAACAGCAACAGCATCAGTAACAGCAGCAGAAGCAACAGCAGGAGCAGTTTGGGAGAGACACAGGACTGGCAATGCAGGGGAAAACTCCAGAGAAGAGAGTTCCCCAGAGGAGAGGCAGGAGAAAAGTGGTTTCTTTTCAAACAAATCTACTCAGAGATAATTAATTTTGAACCCACTTCTGGTCACCATAAACATAAGAGGTTAAATTAATGTCCAATACTTCAATTATTATTTTTATAAAGTTTATTATCTAACAAAAATAGAACCATGTGACTAAGTTTTTCTACCTGCTCAAAAATCCCATTCCACCAAAGCCATGACAGGAAGAAAAGAGAGAGACAGACCTCCACCCAATTTATATCTTGTCTATGTCAGCATGTAACAACAGGAAGTGAGTAGGGTTCTGGGAATCATAATTTTGTGGGGGAATCATAGTTTTGCTAGGAATCATAATTTTGCTGGGGATCATAGTTTTTTAGAGTAACAGATTCTAATTAAACACCTAGACACTTGAGGTGAGTTGGAGTCAAGATGATGGCGTGCAGGCTGCCTAGACTCTCCCAGACTTTCCCTTCAAATAACATTAAAATAATTCCTAAAATCAAATTTTGGAACAATTGAACCTATTAAAGATTAGAAAGAAGTGTTTTCTAGCCTTAGATAATTAAGGTCAGCAGGAGAGTTCTATTTTACCAGAGAAGGTAAGATGGATGAAAAACTTGTCAGAAGAATATTACAGGTATCTCTTTATGCATCTGGCTAGAAACTCTTTTGATGATTAAAGGGAAGAGAGGAGCACTTGTTATTGGTCACAAAGTTGCTTGGACCATGGTTCAGTTCCAAGGAATAGAAGAGCACCTGGACCTCTTGTAGAAGGAAGACAAGGAAACTCATCACAGTGCCAGGGGAGAAGAAGTGGTTGTGGTTTCAGTGAGTGAAAATCATTTCCTGAGTAAAGGCTAGTATCGAAGGTAATCATACCTCTTACTAGGTGATAGCATATTAGAAAGACAGAAAACTTGAATATTCAGAGAAATAATTCTGAAAATAGCATCATGTAAAAAAGCTTATAAGTTTGGGAATGTCTCTCTACCCCAGTATGAGTAGAGTCCAACAATAAAAAAATTCAAGGTAAAAAACAAACAAACAAAACAACAACAAAAAAACTAAGCTAGAAAAATGAGCAAATGACAACAACAAAGAATTTGAATCATAAAAAGCACTGCAAGATATAAACTCAGAAGAAAACAAATTGAAAATGACTACCAGTGAACCCTAAAATAAAAAGGTTAAGTAGATTAAAATACCCTCAAAAATTCTAGAAGAGTTAAAGAAAGAAATGAATGGTAGAGCAAAATTGGGAAAAATAATAGAGACACAAAAAATATAAAAAAATTCATAGTTTGGTAAAAGAAACCTCAGAATACTTCAGATTTAAAACAGATTTGTCCAAGTGGAAAAAAGAAGTACCAAAGCTCAATAAAGAAAATAATTCATTAAACATTAGAATTCAAAAAGAGAAAATTAATGACAAGACATCAAGAAACAATGAAATAAAATCAAATGAATTAATAGGAAAAATAGAAATATCTCATCAGGGAAATAATTCACATGGAAAGAAGACAAAATAGAGATAATTTAAGAATTCTAGAACATCATGATCCTACACATAATACTTTTGTTTTAAAATATAAATGAAAACTGTCCCAATTTCCTAAAAAATAAAGATTAAAATCAGAATGGAAAGAATCCATTAATTTTGTTCAAAAAAAAGATAACCAAGTGAAAACTTTCAGAAATATTATTATCAAATTCCAAAGCATACTGGTAATGGAGATGACATAAGTAGCAAGAAAGAAAGAAATCAAGGGGGCAGCTCGGTAGCTCAGTGGATTGAAAGCCAGACCTAGAGGTGGGAGGTCCTAGGTTCAAATCTGGCCTCAGACACTTCCCAGCCATGTGACCCTGGGAAAGTCACTTCACCCCCATTACCTAGCTCCTAACACTCTTCTGCCTTGGAACTAATACACAGTATTGACTCTAAGACAGAAGGTAAGGGTTTACAAAAAAAGAAATTATTCAACTACCATGGATCTGTAATCCAAATTACACCATTTTAACAGTTTTAATGGTAAAAGAGTAGAGGACTTGAAATATAATATTACAGAAGGCAGAGGGTCTAGGATTATAATAAGAAACAATCTGCCCACTGAAATTGAGTCCTATTTTTCAGGAGAATAAAAAATAGGCATTTAAGGAAATAGAGGACTTTCAAGCATTCCTCATGAGAAGACCAGAATTACATAGAAAACTTGACATCCAGTCACAGGACTGAAGAGATACATGAAATGATAAGCCTGAAATGATATTAATAAAAGACTCAGTGAAGTTAAACTATTACATCCAATATGGAAAGATCATAATGAAAATCTTGAGAATTTTATCATCAGGAAAATTACAAGGAGTCCTCACGAAGTATGAGTGTGAGTCATTTTTGTCAGAATGATCTCTGAAATAAATGAAGAAGTGAGGAAGAGAGATACACTGGTAAAAGAGAGAAAGGAGATGTAGATAGAGGGCAGAAAGTTTTCTCACATAAAAATGCAATAATAAACTTTTATATTAGATAGCAAGAAAAGATATGGGCAATATTTGAAATTTGCTCTCATAATTGGTTCAAAGGGGAAAAAATAAACTTACTTACATAACTTAATATATGGGTATGATAATAATATCCAAATTTACATATATAAATCTAACTTATTTAATAGCAAAATTGAAGGGGAAGGGTATAAAATATATTGGAGTGCTAAAATAATGATGATTTAAGGTAGGTAGTAGTCAGAAGCAAAAAATACTTTAAAGGAGTGACAAAAGAGAGAGACAGAGACAGAAATAGAGACTGAAACAGAGGGAGACAGAGATAGAAAGTTAATAAGATGGAAAGAAATGCACATTTAGCAATCATGTGAATGGAATGAGTCTCACATGAAATAAAAGTGAATTAGCAGAATGGATTAAAAATGGAACCCAACAATAAACATATTTACAAGAGTCCACTTGAAATAGAGAGACATATATAGAATGATATTTCACTATGGGAAAACATTTTATGCTTTACATAACTAAAAAAGGCAGAGGTAGCAATCATGGTCTCAGACAAAGCAAATGCAAAAATGGAACTAATTAAAAGATAATATGTGAGGTAAAGATGCTACCCACATTCAGAGGAGGGACTGCAGGAGAGGAAACATATAGGAAAAACAACTGCATGAACGCATGGGTCGGGGTGGACATGATTGAGGGTGTAGACTCGAAACTACCACACCAATGCAACTACCAACAATTTGGAAATTGGTCTTGATCAAGGACACATGACAAAACTAGTGGAAATGCGCATGGGTAGGGGGGGGGGTTGAAGGGGAAAGGAGGAGCATGAATCATGTAACCATGTTAAAAATGAATATTAATAAATGTAAAAAAAAAGATAATATGTGAAACTACATTTTACTAAAAGATATAAGAGGCAATGAAGTAATAATAAAAATAAAGCAATTTTCTGTTATAAAGTCCTCATTTCTTAAATATGAAAGAAAATAAGTTAAATTTGTAAAAATAAGAGCTATTCCCCCAGCTGACAAAGGTATGTAAGTAAGAAGTTAAAAAAAAGATGGAGTACATTGATAGGATACTATTACTCTTTTATGTAGCTGTCCTTTATTACTGCTTAAGGTGATTGACTTTCAGAGACATATTATACACAGTTAAACACAATATATGTTACTTCAATTTATTCAATTCTCTTTCATTTTAAATAATATTTAAATTTTTCCTGTGGCTTCATCGCATACACTGCCCCTGGAAAGTTTAAATAATTAAATGGTAGCACAGGATTATAATTTTCATGTTATTAATTCAGTTCAATATGTATTCATCATTTATTTTCTACTTCTATAAGTGTAAGAAACTGTTCTAATCTCTGGGACCAAAAAACTAAAGTGTATACAAATATTTTTTCCATAAAAAACTTGTATCCTATTGAATATAGCATGTAAACAGACAATAATAGAAACAAAGATTTCAATCAGAAAGAAAGCCTACCAAGAATTTAACAGGAAATTAAAGGTTTCGTTTTAGGACATGATATGATCCATGAAGGAATCCAAAGGACAGATGATGAGGAAATTCATTCAAGAAGTATGGCATAATATGTGCCAGGCCAAAAGTCACAAGATAGAATTTAAAATCCATAGAATAACAAGTAGGACATGGATTGGATTGTAAATGAGCAAAATGTTTAAGGTTTTTTATGATGCGAAATAACAAAATATAGAGTGTGTATTTTTCCTGAAGATAATAGGGAACCACTAAAGTTCTTGAATAGGAGGATGATTTGGTCAGAAATTTATTTTAGGAAGATTATTTTTAAATACTATAAAATACATGTATATTAGAAAAGAGAGAAGATAATAACAATAATATAAAAATTCACACAAAGTAATATGTTTGAGGACTATGCAAATGAAGGATAACAATTAATTAAATCAGTGCAATACAACTTTAAAAAATTCTGGATCACTCCATCAAACTAATGATTGCTCTGTAAATGTATCCTGGTAAATATAAGATTATAATGTATTCAATAACTACATGAATGTAGGGCAATAAGAATTAATAATAATATGTTTTAAAAATAAAAGAATGCAATACTGTTATATACCATTATATATGTATCACAACAGCATTCTATTTGAAATAAGATAAATAAGAGTCCTATTGTACTAAGACTCTATAAGACTGAATTTCTACTCTCATGTTTTTATCTAGAATTTCAAAGGGAACCAGGACTACCAGTATGTGTAAGAAGAAATTTAGTTAAGTACATTTTAATCAGTTATAAGGATTCCTCATATAATCTGATAAGCTGTAACTGTGTGATTTATAGTAAAGGATGGTCCATTTATTAGTTGACTTGAATAACTGTGCATAGGATTTTTTGATCATTGGAGTAGACAGAAATATACATACTATGATATATTAGCAGTAAGGTATAATAGAAATAAGAATAATATTTAAAGCCCCTGAAATGTCAAAAGTGCCTATTCCCTTTACCTTACTGTGTCAAAACCCACTGGAAATTTGATATAAGGACACTAGATCTCTAAACCCTTCCTCCCCATTTCATGACCAAGTCACCCTACAGTCAATAATCTTAAGCAGTTATAAATAACATCCACAAAAAAGAGAAACAATATAATAACTTGGATCATACAAATGTTGTTCTTCTTAAGTTACTTACCTTCTATCTTAGAGTCAATACAATGGATTCCTAGGTAGAAGAGCAATAAAGATTAAACAGTGGGTATTAAGTGATTTACCCAGGGTCATGAACATAGGAAGTGTCAGATTTTTTCCCAGTACCTCCTATCTATAAGTCTGTCTCTACATCCACTGAACCACTTAGCTATCCTCCATCTTCCTTTTTAAATTATCAGATGGATATATGTTCATGATATAGTGCTGTCAAATAATGCTGTCTCAGTCTAACCAACAACTCCATGTACATTAATTGCTAAAAGTGTACATTAATCTCTTTCTAGAAATCAGTTGAAACTTTGTGCTATAGAATTGCTAACTAGCAAGGGTATTTGTTAATGAACTATAGATTATGTAAACATTTAAACTTTTAATTCCTCATTGAATGAGAGATATTAAAAAAGGAAACATTATCAAGTAAAGTCTATTGAAAGGTTATATGTAAGACCCATAAATGACACAAGCCAGTCATCTTCAGACTTATTTGCTCTCTTACAATTGTTTTGCCAGAAGGGACAATAAATGCAGACTAATTTTTTTCAATTTGTATTCTTTTTTTCCCCTGCCTCTGAGTAGGAAACATCATGAAGCTTGACCATAAGTTGCTGAATTGTGTGTTTCTTAAAAAAGAAAAACATTCCTAAAAATTGCACCTAAATTCAATGTTAGAAATCTAAGAGGAATTTTTAAAATTCCTGTAATTTGAACATGTTTAAAGTAATTGATCTTGAAAAGAATTGTTTTATCCCACAGAATACCAATCATATCCCAGAGAACATCAATCTCCTCTTCTTGAGAATTACATATATACTTACTGTGTTTTTATTATGGAGCTGTAATGTGCCATCTTTTATCACAAGAAATATACATTGAATTTTGTTTTACTACTGGGCCAATACTTGATTATAGTATTTAAAAATAATCATCTTTAGTTCAAATATAAATAAAAAGGTCAAAACTGGATTTAAAAACATCTCTCCTTACTATTAAGGCCAGCAAGGCACTAAATATGTGTCCATTTTTGGAGAAGGGTTTTTCAAGATTTCCTCTTAATTTCCATTTCCAGACTAGTACATATCTAGTTTTAGGAAATTATATTGGAATTAAAATGGCTCATTGTGATTTTACAAAATAAAATTTTTGCAACAGAGAAGTGAGAGACAGAAAGAAACAGATAGGGAGACAAAGACAGAGAGAAACAGAAAGAAGTATCTATAATATATTGAGCTGTCTCTATATTTTCTCTGATTTAAAAAAAAACTATAACTAGTTAACATAGCCATGTACATGTCTATATAAGTATCTATAATTATCTATGTATTCTCTGAAGGAATATATTTTAGAAGAATCTAGCTGATGATATGGAGAATGGTAGTTTCCCTAATATAAGATCTTGTATTTATTCGTTTTCCATTATATTTTTATCTCCAAAGAGTAGCACAATTCCTGACACATAGAAAGTAGTTACTAATCTTTATTGATTGACTGGACTGATTGATGATGGTATCATTTATAATTTGACAAGGTATTGGACCTCAAGTCAGTGTACATATTTGAGATTAATGCAAAAGTACTTATATATGATGTATATTTATCATTATATATTATTACATAATATAAAATACAATAATCATATATTATCTATTGTATATTATATGTATGAAGGCATGAAAGAAGAATAAATTAATGTGTGCATATAACTGACATGTTAATGCATATATATGTATTTATTGCTATTTTTCTATATGTTTAATTATTTTATATGTGAATACACTGCTAGACATGTAACAAATTGCATTGTGGTTTCATTGTGCTTGTTTTCTGTTCTTCCTTCACTTTGAATAGATAAATGATAGATAGGTAGATAGATAGATAGATAGATAGATAGATAGATAGATAGATAGATAGATAGATAGATAGATAGATATAGAGTGATATGCAGACAGACAGAAAGACATACAGAGAGATAATCTCTTTAATAGTAAAACATTTTTAAGGATCATGAAAACTAGGTCATAAAAATTAAATTCCTAGCAATTATTTAAAGCTAGAAATATTTTTGGAATAGTCTGGTGACAAACAGTGCAACCAGTTTATTCAAACATTAGAAAGATATGTGATTCCTTCACAATGTGGGAATTTGCACTGTGAATACTCTCTCAAGTAATACAAAATACCAATCTCACAGTAAGACAGGTACATATGCAATACACTTTAGGAAGAACAGATGAATACTATTCCTCATAAAAAAAAACAATCAGAAGATGGTGTGTTTGGGTTATACAGCCTCAAACATCACAGAAATCGTACTTCAATTGTTCTCTATGATTTCAGTACTGACAAGAAAGCAATCCCATTAAATGATCACCTAGAGTTTGATGCTGCAGGTAATGTATCTTTATGTTCCATGTGATAATTTAAATTATTAATTTCAGTAACAAATAACTTCAGAGAACCTGACAGAGTGGATAAAAGAAGAAAGACCTTTGTTTTGCTGGCTGGATGTTCAACACACTAAAAGGTATTCATTCTCCTCTAAAATTTTCAATTCATATACATTTTCCTCATCTTCTAAAAAATGTAAAATTGGACATTTATTTTCAATTTAAATTCTTTGCACACTAACTAACACCTAGAAAGCACTTAGTAAATGTTTATTGATTCATTGAATTGATTAAGGCATCTGGTAGTCCAGGTCAAAGTGAATCTTCATTCTAAGAAATTATCACATCTTCAGGCATGAAAGCATCATATTGAATTTATTAGAACTATGAATTAAACAGTTCATGTAAGCATAGGACTTAGGTCAACATTATTATATTTACTTTTTATGCTTCTAAGAATTTATTAAAGAAAAATAATAAAAATTTCAAGTATTGGAATTTGAAACAGAGAGAAATAAAGAAAAATTTTATTAACTTTAGGTATTATGATTGAAACACATATCCCCATTTCTATTCCTCAGATCCTTTGTCATAATTTAATTGGTTTCTCCATCAATCAGCTGATGAATCATATGGGTTTATGATTTATTTTGTTTTTAAGCATTTATTAATATTTATTTTTTGAAAAGTTAACATGGTTACATAATTCATGCTCTTACTTTCCCCTTCACCCCCCAACTTCCCCTCACCCCCATGGCAGATGTATATTTCCACTGGTTTTAACATGTGTCATTGATCAAGACCTATTTCCAAATTGTTGATAGTTGCATTGGTGTGGTAGTTTCGAGTCTACATCCTCAATCATGTCTGCCTCAACCCACGTGTTCAAGCTGTTGCTTTTCTTCTGTGTTTCCACTCCTGCAGTTCTTCCTCTGAATGTGGGTAGCATTCTTTTCCATAAATCCCTCAGAATTGTCCTGGGTCATTGCTTTGCTGCTAGTACAGAAGTCCATTACATTCTATTTTACCACAGTGTATAGATCTCTGTGTACAATGTTCTTCTGCCTCTACTCCTTTCAATCTGCATCAATTCCTGGAGGTCTTTCCAGTTCACATGGAATTCCTCCACTTTATTATTCCTTTGAGCACAATAGTATTCCATCACCCGCATATACCACAATTTGTTCAGCCATTCCCCAATTGAAGGGCATACGCTCATTTTCCAGTTTTTTTTTTTGCCACCACAAAAAGCACAGCTAAAATATTTTCATGCAAGTCTGTTCATCTACGATCTCTTTGGGGTACAAACCCAACAATGGTATGGCTGGATAAAAGGGCAGGCATTCTTTTATAGCCCTTTGAGCATAGTTCCAAATTGCCATCCAGAATGGTTGGATTAGTTCACAATTCCACCAATGCATTAATGTCCCAGTTTTGCCACATCCCCTCCAGCATTCATTACTTTCCCCTTCTTCCATTTTAACCAATCTGCTAGGTGTGAGGTAGTACCTCAGAGTTGTTTTGATTTGTATTTCTCTAATTATTAGAGATTTAGAACACTTTCTCATGTGCTAATTGATACTTTTGATTTCTTTATCTGATAATTGTGTATTCATGTGTCTTGCCCATTTATCAATTGGGGATTGGCTTGATTTTTTATACAATTGGTTTAACGCCTTGTATATTTGAGTAATTAGACCCCTGTCAGAGTTTTTTGTCATAAAGATTTTTTTCCCAATTTGTTGTTTCCCTTCTGATTTGGGCTACATTGTTTTTGTTTGTGCAAAAGCTTTTTAGTTTGATGTAATCAAAATCATTTATTTTACATTTTGTAATTTTCTCTAACTCTTGCTTGGTTTTAAAATCTTTCCTTTCCCACAGATCTGACAAGTATACTATTTTGTGTTCAGTTAAGTTATTTAGAGTTTCCCTCTTTATATTCAAGTCATTCACCCATTCTGAATTTATCTTGGTGTAGGTTCTGAGATGTTGATCTAAACCTATTCTCTCCCATATTGTTTTCCAAATTTTCCAACAGTTTTTGTTAAATAGTGGATTCATGTCCTAAAAGTTGGGCTTTTTGGGTTTATCTTACACTGTCTTGCTGATGTTATTTACCCCAAGTCTATTCCACTTATCCTCCCGTCTGTCTCTTAGCCAGTACCATATTGTTTTGATGACTGCTGCTTTACAATATAGTTTAATATCTACTAGGCCCCCTTCCTTCACATTTTTTTCATTATTTCCCTTGATATTCTTGATCTTTCATTCTTCAAAATGAACTTTATTATAATTTTTCCTAATTCAGTAAAGAAGTTTTTTGGGAGTTTGATAGGTATGGCCGTAAATAGGTGAATTAATTTGGGTAGAATAGTCATTTTAATTATGTTAGCTCATCCTACCCATGAGCAATCAATAGTTTTCCAATTGTTTAGATCTAGTTTTAATTGTTTGGAAAGTGTTTTATAGTTGTTTTCGTATAGTTCCTGTGTTTGTTTTGGGAGATAGATTCCTAAATATTTTATATTGTTTAGGATGATTTTAAATGTTGTTTCTCTTTCTACCTCTTGCTGTCGTGATGTGCTGGAAATATATAGAAATGCTGATGATTTATGTGCATTTGTTTTGTATCCTGCAACTTTACTGAAGTTTTTGATTATTTCTACAAGCTTCTTAGTTGATTCTCTAGGATTTTTTAAGTAGACCATCATATCATCTGCAAAGAGTGATAGCTTAGTCTCCTCATTGCCTATTTTGATACCTTCAGTTTCTTTTTCTTTTCTAATTGCTACTGCTAATGTTTCTAGTACAATATTAAATAAAAGAGGAGCTAATCGGCATCCATGTTTCACTCCTGATCTTATTGGAAATGCTTCTAATTTATCCCCATTGCATATGATGTTTGTTTATGGGTTTAGGTATATACTGTTTATTATTTTTAGGAAAGGTCCTTCTATTCCTATACTTTCCAGGGTTTTCAATAGGAATGGATGCTTTATTTTGTCAAAGGCTTTTTCAGCATCTATTGAGATAATCATGTGATTTTTGTTTGTTAGACTGTTGATATGGTCAATTATGTGGATGGTTTTCCTAATGTTGAACCATCCTTGCATTCCTGGTATAAATCCCACCTGATCATGGTGGATGATCCTCTTAATCACTTGCTGGAGTCTCTTTGCTAATATTCTATTTAAAATTTTTGAATCTATGTTGTTATAGGTGAATTTAGAAAGATGTTATGTTATAGGGGATTTGGAAGGGATGTTGTCAGGGACTTGCTAGGTAGGTAACATGGGTTGCAGGATGTAATAGTGAGATGCAGGATATAATAAGATGCTGAAGTCAGAGAGTATAACACTGAGGTAACAAAGATTTCCAGGGAGAGGAGGAATTAATCTAAACAGGCAATCAGCAGCAGCATACAGACTAGGACGTAGACTAAAGACACACTGAAGGGAAATAGACTGATTGAAATAAACTACAGGCTTTAGTTAATTTCACAGGAAGGGACTTGTTTTGAAGTTACACCTTCTTCAAGATGGATACCCCAGCTTCCCTCAAACCCAGAGTATGTTGATTCTATTCCTCTTCTTCCCTTTCTTACTAATTAATTGACAAAGTAATTAAAAGGTCTGTTTAAACAGAAAAGGGGTTTATTGTCTTCTCAGGTTAAATTGTCAGGTAAAAGGATTAAAGGAAGCCCTAACAGCTGCTTAAGGAAACTTCAGGTGGGGAAAGGGAAGCAGGAATGGAATTTGAGCAAGGTTCTGCCTTGACTCAACTCTCAAGGTGATTTTTTAAATCAAAAGGGATTATGATGATTGCTACCCAACCTCTCTAGATAAAGTACTTCAAGGGTATAGCTAAACTCTCACAGATTTGAAACTACTCTGATTCACTCTCCTTATTCACTCCTATCAGATATTTGGGTAAGGGAAATTAAGGTAGGAAAATGAGGTAGGGTATGAAGATTCAAAGGGTTTATCTAAATTATCAAATCTCAAAAAACACTGCAAAACTAGGCTAAGTTTCAATCTCAAGTAGGAGAAGAAGCAGCTCAGCTGGCCCTGGTTCTCTCCACGAGTTCCCAGGTCCAACTCAAACTTTCTTGTGCGAGTTCATCCCATTCACATTCAGAGTTATAATTATCAGTTGTGTATTTCCCGACATTTTTGTATCCTCTCCTAGTTCTACCCCCTTCTTCTTACAATAATTCCTTTTAAACGAGTAGTTTGCTTTATGTCAGTAACTCTTGTCCCCTCCCTTGATTTACTACCCTTTCTACCCCCACCTTTATTATTCTCATCTTTTTATTTTTAAGGTTTAAGGAATACCCTCCCCTTTATACCCCCCTCCCTTTTTTGACCACCCCACTCCCCTGCTCCCCTTGGTTTTTCCCTTCTGACTTTCTCAGTAGGGTTGGATAGAATTTTATATCCTAATGGATAAAGCTACTCTTCCATCTCAGAGTTAATTACACTGAGAGTAAGGTTTAACTATTACCACTTAATGCTCTCTTCCTCTCCTTCCTATAATAGTATTCATCCCTTCCCCTTCCCATGCCCTCTTTGTGTGTAATAGAATATCCTATTTTTCTCATTCATCCAAGTTTCTCTTGGTGTCCTCTACTATTTACCTCCCTTTTTACCACCCCCATATCATCTTAGACCATTTAGTATTCCAACCTCTCCCTACGAATAATTCTTCTGATTACTATAATAGTGAATACTATAATAGTGAATAGAGCTCCTTAAAGAGAATTATACACACCATTTCTCCACATAGGAATACCAATAATTAGATCATATTGAAGCCCTTAAAGAGGCAAATTTAAAAAAATTAGAGTTTTCTTTCTTTCCCCTCTGTTTCTTATTCACCTTTTTATGTTTCTCTTAATTTTTGTGGTTGGATATTGAACTTTCCATTTAGTCCTGGTCTTTTCTGTGCAAATACTTGGAAATCTTCTATCTTGTTGAATGCCCAAACTTTCCCTTGGAAGTATATGGTTTATTTTGATGGGTAGGTGATCCTTGATTTTAGATCCAGTTCTCTTACCTTTCTGAATATCATATTCCAAGCCTTGAGGTCTTTTAGGGTGGAAGCTGCCAGATCCTGTGTGATCCTGATTGTTGCTCCTTGATATCTGAATTGTCTCTTTCTTGCTTCTTGTAAAATTTTTTCTTTTCCTCGGAAGCTCTTGAATTTGGCTATTATATTCCTGGGTGTTGTCATTTCTGGGTCTAGTGTAGAGGGTGATCTATGGATCCTTTCTATGTCTATATTGCCCTCTTGTAGAACTTCAGGGCAATTTTGCTGAATAATTTCTTTTAGTATGGAGTCCAAATTTCTATTAATTTCTGCTTTTTCAGGAAGACCAATGATTCTCAGGTTGTCTCTTCTAGACCTGTTTTCTTGGTCTGTCACTTTCTCATTGAGATATTTCATGTTTCCTTCTATTTTATCAGTATTTTGACTTTGTTTTATTTGCGCTTGCTGTCTTGAGAGATCATTAGCTTCTAATTGTTCAATTCTAGCTTTTAGGGACTGGTTTTTGACTATAATCTTTTGGTTTTCCTTTTTAATCTGGTCATTTCTGGTGTTCAATTTGCTTATCAGTTCATTTGATTTCTGAGCCGCACTTTCCAATTGCAAAATTCTGCCTTTTAAACTGTTATTTTCTTGCCAGATTTTGATTTCCAATTTGTTTACCATTTCGTTTGATTTTGGGCATCTTTCTCCAATTGGGAGTTTCTGTCTTCTAGCCTGTTTATTTCCTTTTGAGCTATTTCCCACTTGTCTCACCAAATCTCTTCCACCTTCCTCATCATCTCAGATTTGAACTCTTCAAAAGCTTGTGTCCAGTTTTAATTATTTGGGGAAGGTTTGGATATGATGACTTGCTTGTTCTCTGTTGTTTGCTCTTTTGTCTGTATTTTATCCGTGTAAAAGTTGTCGACTGTTACAAATGTCTTCTTAATGATCTTTCTCTTTTGGGGTTCGTGTCTCTGGCTTGCCATTGTTAGCCCTATGCCCTCTCAAGTTTATCCTCACACTCAGGGTCTGTCTGCACTCTTTAGGCTCCTGAGGTCTCAGCTGTTCTCAGGGTCAAGCCTACTGGTGGTCCCCTTATTTGTTCCTCTGCCCAAGGCTCATTTAAAAGTTTCAGGACATTGCTTCCACAGTTGTGAACCCCTTTTGCACTGGGTCCCCAGTCAAGGTCCACACTGAGCTCAAGTCCTCACCTGCATTCAGGATTTGTGTCTGTGCTTGTGTCCACACCCGCACTCATGCCTCCACTCAGGATCTGTGTTCAAAGTCCGGGTAAGTTCTTTAGCTTCTTGGGGTCTTAAGTCTTGCTGCTCTCAGGAGCAGGCCCTGGTGACCCCAGGTAGCTTCCAAGGACTCAATGCATGCCCCAAACTTGCTCTAATTCTTGTAAGCTGGCTTTGGCACTATAGGTGGTTTGGGGTGTGGGAGGGGGTTACCTAGCTCACATTTTAGTGAGAGCTGTTTCACCCCTTTATAGCCTGGAAATGCCCCGATTCCACATACCTCCAATGCTGAACCCTGTTGTGGGGTCCCTTTTTTCCTCTGGATTTGTTTTTATGTCTTCTTGAGGAGTCCTGTATGTTTTGGTTAGGAGAGGTTAAGCAGCTGCTTTTTACTCTGCTGACATCTTAACCAGGAAGTCATGTTTATGATTTTTATTAGATAATTTTCCCAATATCATACTTTTTTCTCTTCCCATACTTCCTTCTGGGAATTAACAAAAAACTCCAATACAATAAATCTTATCAAATACATAGGCACTTAGATGGTGCAGTGATTAGACTGCTGGGTTTAACATGAGGAACACTAAAATTCAAATCTAGACTGAGACATTTACTAGCTAATTCACTTCACTTCTCTTTGCTATGATTTATCATCTATAAACCCCAGGTAGTCATAGCACCTACCTCCCAGGCTTGTGGTAAGGATCAAATAGAAGTCTAATAACTAAGCATTGTAAACAATATCTGGTTAAATAGTAAGTGCTAAATTAATATTCTGTTTGTGTATATGCATACACATGTGTGTCTGTATATATTTATCTGTACATATGTGTATATATGATCATATTCATTCAAAGACAGATAGCACAGAGTATTTGTTTAGAAAATGTTTTTAAACTACAAAACTAAATAATAAATACAATAGTATAAAATATTTTCTGTTACACTTTCCCAACACAATTTACATTCTTTTGTGTAACTCTTAATTGTGCACATCCCTTAATTTCCCTACTGAAATGTTTTCTTCTTTCCGTCATAGACAAAATGTTATAGCTTCAGATTTTTCTAACTGCATACTATAATGCTTCATAAATCTTTCTTTCATTCTCTTTCTATTTTTCCTTTCTTATTGCATAGATATACATATATATATATGCATATATATATATGTTTGCATATCACATGTTTATTTAAATAGTTACAGTAACATTATGGGACTATATATATATGCATATATATTAATGAGAAATAGTATTCATCTGTTCTTCCTATTGTGTATGAACCTGTGATATATATTTATTCAAAAGTTATCATAATACAAACATTTAGGAAGGGAATTTAAAATAACATAGTTTGGTTTATGTGGTTTATGATTATCTAGGGAAAATATCTTCAAGGGTTCTAAAAAAGAAAATTTCTGAAGATGCCATTGTCTCTGAACAGAGAACAAAAAATCAAAGGATGATTCTCTTTGACTGGTTCATATAATGCTGTTTTCTTCTGGTTGTCCTCCCAACAGACTTATTTCTTCTCAGGTTCCTGCTATATAATCAATCATTTCCTACCCACAAGCATGAATGTACATCATGGCTGTTTCTTAAGATGTCTTTTCTAAATCTCAGTTTCTTTCATGGTTATCTCAACTTTCATGGTTATTTCATGGTTATTTTCTACACAGATAATTACAAGATCTATAAATCCAATTGTAATATATTTTCTGATTGTGCATCTCAAACTTTCTGGTAGACATTGGTATCTGAATGTCTTATTAGCATCTCAAATTCAATTGATTAAAACATGACCTGAACATCATCTCTCTTAACTATTTTTTCCTGTGAACAGTCTTTTTGTTTCTTTGTTTGGGGCAGCACCACCTTCCCACTAACACAGGTTCATATTGTAAAAAAAAAAACCCTTTGACTTTACCCGTGGTATTAACACTAATATTCAAGGAATTGCTACACACTAATGATTATATCATGAGAGTTTTTTTCTAATAGCTTTCCTTTTTTCTCTACTTATACTGAAATAAATTCTTGTCTTCTTTCCAAACCTCCAATGTCTCTTTTCTGGATTATTGTGGGTTATTCCCTTATTTAATCTTGCTATCTCTAGGCTTATTTCTTCTCTCACTCACTCTTCATAGTATTATCAAAATAACTTCCCTGTGGCAGAGAACTAATTATGTTAATTTCTTGCTTCAGAAAAGTTAAAAGCCTTACTATTGTCTCTAGATTTAAAGACAAGCTCTAAAGTATTGCATTTGAAGCCCTACAAAGTTTCAAATTGGCTTTCTAGGCTTTGTGGCTACATCTAGACAAGGGAGCAGAAGTGTAATTTCCCAAACCAGAAGAGAAATAAGAGAGAAGGCAGAAGCTATTTCAGTAGAGGGGTGGGAGTGAAGTCAAGGGATTTGGGTCAATCAATCAATTAACAATTACTATTAAGTGCTTTCTTTTTTCCCAACATAGTGCTCAGTATTGGGAAATAAGGAAGAGGAAAAGAAAGTATCTTGTATATATATATATATATATTTTTTCCTTTTATATATTTTCTCTCTCTAGATAATCAGCCATTGATTTTTATTTCATCCTTTCTAATCAAATGTTGAATTTTATTATGAATATGAAATCTGAGCCTGTATTAACATTATGTCTGTCTCTGTCTTCCTGTCTCTGTTTCTGTCTCTCTTGTCTCTCTCTTTCTTTAACATTTTTTACATTCTAAACTGTATGACTTGATACACATCTTAAACAAAAAAAAATTTTCACACTCATTCAAACTCGAATATTATCCTCACTCCTAAAAATATCATTTTTTCCAGTTCTGTCTAGTATTCTTATTTACCATCAAGGAACAAAATATACCAGGAAGAGTGCAGTGCTACATCCATCCTTTTAGAGAGAAATGAAAATGGAATTTTTCTCTCTGTAATTGCAGTATCTACCACAGATCTATATCTAATAAGTGCTTAATAAACACCTATGTAGACAGAATAATATGGCAAAAAGAGACCTTCCTCCATAGTCAGAAGATCCAAGAACAAATTCTGCATCATTTTTTTTGCTATAAACATACTATTAAATAAATCAATTAATATCGTTTGGTTTTCTCATTTGTAAAATAAGAAACTTGAGCTAGATGTTCATTCATGTTCCTTTCCACTTCAGATCTATAAACATTTCTTGAGTTGAAGAAGTTATATAGAGGAAGATTTCAGTTTAATTAAAAAAAGAAATATAAACTTAACAATAAGAGATGTGCAGAAGTGGAATATATATTAAATTCTTCATTACTGAGAGACTTAGTGAAACTTTGAGGGAGAGCATTGGATTCAATTCATCTAGCATTAATTAATTGATTAATATATACAAAACAATGAACTAGACTATTGTTATACAAAGACAGAAAGTGAAGCAATACATGATGCATCATTATTTGCATTCTACTGGAAAGACACAACATCAACATAGAAAAATAAATGGAAATAACGTGTGAAAATTATTAGAAAATCATTTCAACACAAAGAATATGGCAGTAATTGGAAAGGTTAGGGAGGACTTTATGTGAACTTAAGGTGTATTTTAAAGGAATGAAAGTTTTATCTGTCCCCCCACCCCCTCCAGGGAATAGAACCTTTAGCAGAGAATTCTTATTAGATCATTTCTTTCTTCTAATGAATTCTGATATCCCTACAACTATGAAAGGTCATTATTTTGTAAGTTCTTTCTGCCTTTTCTCTTAACTATTTATTTTGATGCCTTAGCTGAAAATTAAATCCAAAGAACAAAAATGCAGAAACAGTAATATTATTTCTAATTCATCCATTTTTAGAATATTCTCCAGGGTAACTTTTATTTTCCTCTAACTTAATGGAAGAGAAACAGTAGAGGGAAAAATTAGTATGAGATGTTGTCATTCCTTTAGTATAAAAGTTGAAAGTGTGAAATACTTCTAAGGAAAAAAAGTGTGGCTTTCCATCATTAGTACTTAATCTAAATCTAAACAAAATTATTTTGAAGGTTAAATTAATTGTATTTCTACTAATATGTCAAAGTTTCTTCTTTAAGTTTTAGATGAATATATAGGCCACTTTAGTCTCTCTAATATTCAGCTTAGTTCATGCTAAAGCTATGTACATACATACTAAAAGAGAGATCAATAGAATGTCCTGTAAAGTCTTATCTCAATATAGCACTTGCATAGTCAAAAAGCTTTTTTCATTTGAACTATTGAGCTTAAGTGTTTATACAATATATATTACTCAGGTATGTAAACTTAGAATCAGAAAACAAACATTTACTGTATATAAAAGCAGTTCATTCATGAGACTGACAAAGTCCATGACAAGAAAAAATTATAAATTTAAAACTAATTAATTTTGCCCTTATTTATTATGTCATCAAAATGGATTTATAGCCTCAAATTTAATCAGGTTCATAACATTCTGTGTACAAAATGAAAAATAATGATGGTGTAGGTATGCTTAATATACAATGTTACATATTGATAATAGCAGAAAATATTGTATTCTTTGAAGTTAAGGAAAATATGGTAATGTTATAGCAACTTAGGAAAGCTCTTTTATTCTATGATTATTATAATGAAAAGTATCAAAATATATTTTATTTTCACCATTAAATTCATAATTCCAAACATTCTTTACCATATGGACACAAAATTTTGTAGGAATTTAAATGCAATAAAGTTTTAAAAAGCGGGAGTATCCTGTGTGAAGAAATTATGTCTTATTTTCCTTTGCTTCATTTCCCTTCATGGGGAAAGAAGAAAAAGGAAAGAAAAAAAGTGTACTATGAGAACTTGCATCCTTGGCATATCTTTTAGATATGGCCACAGAGAAAATGAGTCAAGGATTCTATTTGAATGGGAATGATTATCTACCTAGTGCTGAAGGACATGAATACATTATTGATGTCTTTTGCATTTTTGTGTTTATTTCCTGTTAAGCAAGTGGACAAATTCACAGAATGAAAGGCAAAAATTCTAAAGGGGAATTATAAAGCATTTATTTCAATGTCACACTTCCATGTTTGTTCAACATATTTGAGTGATGTAAAAATAATTTATTATTCATAATTTAACTGTTAGATTTTCTTTGTTTTATAGGAATACACACACAGAGAGACAAACACACACAACTTTAGTTGTAAACAAAGATAATTGCATATTTGATCATCCATGATTTCTCTTCTCTATATTGAAGTGAAGTAAACTAAGTCATTGTCAAGAAAACCTCTTTTTCCCTGGGGAAAAGGAGAAATAAAGAATGAGACTTCCTGTGAAGGCCAAACAGATCATAAATAACATGCACGTGAAAAACTCCCTACAACTGCCTCAGAGTCCAGGATAAGAGATATGGTGGAAAGTTTCACGCCACTAACTTCCAGATGATAAAAAGTTTGCTTCAAGGCTATGTCTCAGTAATGAACATTAATTTCTTTGTATCTTGAACCCTATAAAAACTGCATTTTAATTTCAGTTCAGGGTAGCTTTCACTAGGAAAGTTGTCCTGGCCAGTAGGTATGTTTATTAATCAATAGATTAATAAATAAATATTGGTTCCACTAAGTTGAACATCTGGGTGTCTAGACTCATTTTCTGAGGTACTCCATTTCAATATGTTAAATTCTAATTGTGTAAAATATTGAATTAAACATATAGAAAGGCACGGGAAATATCTTTGATATGCTAAATATTTCCATTTAATTAGAACTTTATATGCAATGATAACTTAAAATATAACTTCCTTTGCTGATTTTCTGTTTTAAAAAATTATTTTCATTTTCTGATTCATCATGTGTTGTATACAGCTTTTACTATTTTTACTGCTTACCAAATAACCACATATTTATACTTTGGGGTTTAGACCAAGAATTTATTATTCAGTTGTCTGATTCTGTGATCTCAGTTAGAGTTTTCTTAACAAATATACTGAGGTGGTTGCCATTTCTTTCACCAGCTGATTTTAGAGATAAGGACAGTGAGACAAACAGGGTTTTGTTGATTGCCCAGGGTCACACAACTAGTAAGTGCCTAAGATGAAATTTGAATTCAGGAAAGTCAGTCTTACTAACTACACCTATATTCACTATGCCACCTAAATAAAACAATGAAGCTACAAGTTTTTTTAGGCAAAAGTAGGAGTCATTAACCATACTTTTTCCTTGTTTAACATTCCATAATGGATGGAGGAGGTAACTGTTTTAGTGGAGGTGGGAAGATTATTTTTGTAATCATTAAATAATACTAATAATTAAAGGGGATTATTTTTCTGATATTGATTCAACTAGATATTTTCTGTGGTTTCATCCATCTCTGATATGGTATAAATAAGTTGAGTGACTAATGCAATCTGGTGGAATTCATTATGTTGGATTACTAATCTGAGTGATAAATTCAATATCATGAAGAATATTAGGGTAACTAAAAATCTGTATAGATAAATGGAATTAAAGACCTATTAAGGTCTCAAAGAAGTTAAAAATCAGGAGATGAATTTCTTGATCATATCTTTTTAAATTCACAAGTCAATTTAAGAACAACTAACATAATTCAAATACCACTTATTAAAAATTTTATAAGTATCAGAAACTGTACAATGTACTGGAACCACATGAGTTTAATGTAGTAATTTATTATTAAACAATACCCATATAGTTTTTTAACAATTAATTTGTTGCAAATACAAGTAAAAGAAACTTACATTTGTTTTAAAACATTTATACCTAATAGTCATGCGAAATGATATTTTATAAATTGCAATTAGATTTCCAAATTTATTATTATCCTTTACACTGAAATTTCTGGAATATGTAATTTATATGTTCTAAGGACATTTCATGAAGAAATTCCAATCATTAAAAGAATATTATATATGGCTACACTGAAATGCCCAACATGACTACATATGTATGAGCTATATGAAATTTCTTGACTTCTCAAGGTGGGGGGAAAGGAGGGAAGAGAGAGAAAGAATATAGAACTCACTAATTTAAAAGAATTTTAATATTTCTATTTACATGCATTTGAGAAAAATAGAATATAGCATTGTAAAGGAAATTCTGGGTACAAGTCATTGTTCATTTGCAGTAACTATATAAATGTGTAAAATGTTAACATGGATATGTCTATCTCAGATAATATGATGCTAGAATATATTATATATAAAGTCATATGAAAAAATTACAACTTGTTTTATGAGTGCTTTTTTTCTCATAAAGTAAAGCAGAGGAGGTTAAAAGTACTTTTTATTTGTTTTTAGTTTGTTTTTTGAATTTTTAAAACATAACAAGATATCCAATAAGCAGTCATAATAAGATAATTTAAGAATGAAGATGAAAGGAAGACTAAAATGGAAGATAAGTGAAGGAAAAATAAACTTACAAACAGAATTTTAAGAAACTATATTTTTTCATCAAAGATAGTGGAATCACCACACTGGCATCCAAACAGTAGCCACCACATTATTGCCATAGGTAAATCAATGACCATGAAGAGAACAAAAGTGAGAAAAATCTAAAATTAATGAAGTATATGCAGAAATATCTGTTTGAGAAGAGATACAGTTTTGAGGGTAGTGAGGAACTAATATAAATGGCACCTCAAAGAGAAAAAAAAATAAAAGCATGAAAAAAACAAGGAACATAATAGTAAAAAGTGGATCAAAAGAATATAAATAACTACAGATTTATATGACATTCTATATTCATATGTACAAAATCTTTATTGGAGTAATTTGTGACATACACAAATCAAGATGATCTTTCATGACAGCATTGATAGACAAAAGCAGACTTTAACAACTAATGTTTACAAATAGGCTTCATATTTACCATCTCAGGAACTGAGAGATGTAAATAATCCAAGTTCTCATTGTACTTATTATTTGTTGGTTAAATAATATATATAAGCAAATATTTAAATATTATATATACATATATGTGTATATATATAATGTATATACATATATACATATACATACACACAAATATATACTATACACAGAGAGAGTTTGGTAGGAGTTGATACCACCATATGAGCTATTTTATGGTAAAGTATTTCCAATTCTTACATCCACAATCACTCAGAATTACTTGCACTTTGCATCAGGAACAAACTTATTGAATGAACCTCTGACAATAGACATCAGGCAGGGCATAAAACAGGAGTATATATGCTTGCCATATGTTTATTTGTTTTTGCCACAGATATTGAGGTCCAAATCCAAATCAATAAGGAATTTATCCATGAATATCCTGCAGATGCCAGTATTTTATATGAGATTGGACTGACAGTATCACAATCAAATGTAGAGCCTTCAAGAGAAAGAGACAGAAACAGAGACAAGGAAAAAGAGAAAGAAAATCAGAGATAGAAAGGCGGAGAGAAAATCTATGTAATCATTCTAATTAGTTTGCACTCATCTGTTCATCTTTGTAGAGAAAAGAAGGAGATAAAAGGTTACCCTTGACACAGTACAAAATGAATTTGGAAGGATAATTTTTAGGTCTTTTCCATTATGATATATATCTAACACAAAATAAAATGGACACTGGTTGAGCGTTGAGTTCAAAAGAACAAGAGTATGTTGGTTTGCAAGTGTCTTTTACTGTACTGAATTTTCCTATTAAAACAATTTCTCATATTTTAAAACTGACAATTTTCTAGTTTACTAAATGACAGGGGAAGAGAATTTTATTACTTATTGAAGAGTGATTTTCTTTCTTGAACCTAAAATGGAATTATTATCCCAAAAATTGTAATTTTGCATTTCAGACAAGGTACTCTGGCAATATTGACTTTCTCCAAGTTATTACTTTCTTTCTACATAGAGCTTTAATTGAAACTTTATGCCAGCCCAGCTTTGTAACACAATTTACTAACAATAAGCTTAACAAAGATCCTACTGCACTTCTCATGACTACAAGAAATATGTTTAAAAATTCAAGACAAATAGAAATTAATGTTTAATTATTATTAAAACAAGAAATTTCTTATTTCTTGAACCACAATTTCATTATGCAGTGAATTAGATTTGGAGAAAAGGCTTTGTTGGAAGTTGATCGCACTGGGAATGAGAGAGAGGAAATGATAGAGCACAAATAACTACTATGCATGTAGTGAGATTATTTTAAATTTTAGACACTAAGGAATAAATATAAAGAGGCTTATGCCATATAGTATAAGCAAATGTCAAAGAGGATTTAAATTACAATTTTGACTCTAAGGGAGCTTGGTTAAGGAACTATACCACACTGATTTTAATATTTTTTAAAGTATTTCAATATAGTATCTACTGAATAGAATGATTGTGTGAATCTCATATTACTCATAAGAAGTGCTATCTGAAGCAGAGTAGGCCATACATTCAAGAAAAAATAATGTGCCATTGAGTTAGGCACATACTAAAATTTTAATTAAAAAAACTGAAAGGGTGCAGGTCCACTGATAAAATTTAATTAATATTTGATCATATTAGTCTACTAAAGGAATCTTGTACATATGTGTAAGGGTGAAAAAGGGGTTTTATGGGTTCAATATATTAAAGATTGTTGCCAAAGGATTGAACTATTATCAATCCTCAATTAAGAATAATCTCAAATCAAAATTGACTTTTATGGAAATTTATTTACATGAGAAGAGAGAACAAAAGTAAGGAAATAAGAATCTATCCCACTAATTAGTCCAGGTAGATCTTAACCCTCAGCTGAGGGTTAAAGGGCCTGAGGCTCAAAGGTAGAGAAACTTCATTCACAGAGTCTATAAAAAGAAGTCTCTTAATAGAAGTTCAGAAAGATTCAGTCTTTAAGCTCACCACGTGGAACAGTCTTGGTCATGAACCAGCAAAGCTCCTCAGGTCCCCTTCACAAAACCAGATGCCCCACAACAGATGCCCTCTTCCACCCTCAGCTGACTGAGGACCTTCTCCTTTTAAAGGAGTCACTTATGTGTCACTTCTTGTGCCTCCCTCCTAATTTTCATGCCCAATTACAATAGATGATTCTCATAGACCACCCAATGGGTAGGTCAGTTGATTCTGATTTGTCACTCATTCAAGCACATGTGGTTTAGGACCTCCCAAGACTGGAGGTACTCTCACCTTTGGTCATTAAATCTAAAGATGGGAAGTGTAGACTTAATCAAATTATCACATATGTAACATAGCAACATATGTAGGTGAGAGAAAGGAAAGCAGAATTTAGACACTGTATTTTACATTTTTCTTATAATTTACATCTATTATAATTTACATCTATTAGTTTTAAAATTAATATTCAATGCCTCCAAAATATAATATTTATAAGGATTTATTAAAATGCAGGGAAGGAGTCCCAAATCACCCTTCACCATGCCACCTCCTGGTCAAAAGCTCCATGGCAACCCCCAAAACACCCATATCAAAACAGCCACGAAAACCAAAGATCAATAGGAAAAGGCTTAAGCAATTATGGGTATGGTGAAAGGGAGTTTGGGTAATATAGTTTAAAGGGGTACAAAGTCTTTTCAACTTTACCTTCCCGCCTATGATCCTTTGGGAGACCAATCTCCCCATTAGATCCTGAAAACATAATCAAATTAAAGTTTACAGTAATTCAAAGATAAAAGGGAAATAAAAGGGAGAACGAGTAAAACCAATGTTTGGTGCATTGACAAAAGCCATTTAGGGGGTAGTCCCCTCTCTGGCATAAAAGTGTCTATTCAAAATAAATACATTCAACCCCCCCCCCCTCAAAGTTCAAATTTGCCATGTCTTGAAATTCACTCTGGATCTTCTGGTGCAGTGTGTGGTGTCTACAGGCATCTTCATGGTGCCTTCTGGATTCTGGGAAGTAGTCTTCTGTTTTGTTTTTTTTAACCCTTAATTTTTGGTGTATTGTCTTATAGGTGGAAGAGTGGTAAGGGTGGGCAATGGGGTTCAAGTGACTTGCCCAGGGTCACACAGCTGGGAAGTGGCTGAGGCTGGGTTTGAACCTAGGACCTCCTGTCTCTAGGCCTGACTCTCACTCCACTGAACTACCCAGCTGCCCTCAGTCTTCTGTTTTAAATTAGGGTCAAATTCAAGTCCAATTTCATAACAATAACATAATTCCCCCAGAGGAGAATAACTCTACATTCCCCCCTGAGGAAAATACAGGGATACATATAGGAATCACACAGGAAAACATGGTCAAGGCATAAGGTATATGAATCAATTTTCAAAACATCAAAGAGTCCAAAGAAAATAAAAAAGGAAAAAATAACCTCTGAGGGAAATATAGGATATTAAGAAAAATGTGAAAGTAAAAAATTCTAAGAAAAAGAAAAAGAAAAAATTCACAAATTTGGTTCCTATAGCAATCCATGTCCCATAAGCTTTGCAACAACAATCACACACTAACCCAATTTAGCAGCCTGGACTGTAGTAAGTTGTCACATGAAAGAAATAGAAAAGAGAGAGAGAGACAGACAGAGAGAGAGAGAGAGAGGGAGAGAGAGAGAGAGAGAGAGAGAGAGAGAGAGAGAGAGAGAGACTAGATATAGAGGCAAATGGGAAATAGCATTTCCCAGTGCAATCCTTTTCTTCACTTTCAGAGATAATGGAGCCAGAACAATCGATGTCGAGTATGTGATGTCAAGCTTAGTACAAGGAAGTCCTATGTCTTAACATATGCTAACCTTCGCAACCTTGAGTCTCACACAGGATCAAGTCTTTGCATAGAATCTCATCAATCCCTGTAGTATTAATTTGGTTTCTTTCCTTTTATGTGCTCATTTGGCACTTCACAGGTCAAAACTCTGTGCTCCTTTGTGGTTCAATTCTCCTTGAATTAGACATAGTCATTGAGCAAAAGTCTCATAATAATTAAATAACTAGTGATAGGTTTCTATAGTCCAAAGCTTTTTGGTTATATATTTATATGCTAGGCAAATGGACATCTTAGCTTATTTTTATTGCAAAAATCAAAACAGTCAAGAGTCTATTTAATGCTGGTGACATGCTTCTAATTTAAAAAAATGAGAGAAAAGAAAGAAAAAATCAAATACTGTATTGCACATGTAGGAGGAAAAGAAAGAAACAAAACAACAGAAATATTAAAAATGTGTAGTTTACACAAACACAGAGGTAAAGAACAGAGGTTAATTTTCAAAAATAAGATTCATTCCCTCTTTAACTTGCCATGATCCACAGTGTCAGTGCAACTGAGGTAGACATAGTGATGTGGGTGCAAATGAGGCATATAAGCAATTATACATTCAAGAAAGTAGAAAAGGAATGACAAAAGGCATAAAACGCTTTGAAAGGCACATCAGGTCAATACAGGTCATTAATACAAATATTCTGTATCATTCAAGTATAAGGCTCAATCAAATAAAGTACAACAAAATAGTGCAAAATTCAGCAATAGAGCATTCTTATCACAAAAGTCAAATACAATCAATAATCAAATATAATAGGTACAGGCATTTGTAATTAGTACAGAGAATCATTCATTATAAACAGAGGGTAGTTGTTTCACATGACTTCAATGAATCAATGAGTTCCTTTCCCCAATTTAAATGCTTTTGGTGTAGTTAATAGGACCTGGAATGGTCCATCATAAGCAGGTTCAGTTGAACTAGTACATTTGAAATACTTTATGTACACACTATCACCTGGGTTCAAATCATGAAGCGAGAAGTCTAAGGGGGCTGCTTGAACAGCAGCTTCAGAGTCATGAAATTTTGTTTGTAATTGTCTGATATAAGTGGCAATGGTTGTATCCCCTCCCAACAATGAAGTATAGGCAGGTTTAAATGGTTATGCCTGAATAAATGGATGTCCAAATAGCATCTCAAATGGTGAGATGTGTAAATCACCTCTGGGTCTGCTTCTGAGATAAAATAAGGCCAGAGGTAGAATTTCAGGCCATTTTAAATGAGTCTCTGTGCATAATTTGCCAATCATAGTTTTAAGTTCTTTATTCATCCTTTCAACTTGGCCTGAGATCTAGGGATGATATGTTGTATGAAATTTAGGAGTTATCCCCAAACATGAATAAATTTGTCATAAGACTGAGTCAGTAAAGTTCCTTTATCAGAATCAATACGTGCTGGCAGGCCTAAATGAGGAATAATCTCTTTCGAAAGGACTTTGGCAATAAAAGCTGCTATGGCCTGAGCAGTAGGAAATGCTTCAGGCCACATGGTCAGTTGATCAACTATCACCAGAAAAAATTTACAGTGCCCAGCTTTTGGCATAGAGATAAAATCAATTTGCATATGTTCAAATGGTGTGTAAGCAAGAGGACGTCCACCAAAAGCTTTTTCTTGAAAAATGTGCTGATTAAAGGCCTGGCAGGTAGGACAAGCTGTACATATTTTGGAGACAATTGTAGTTATTCCAGGTGCTATCCATACTATTTTAATAGAGTCTACAATGCCTTGGGTGCTGAAATGACCATGTTTATGGATGGAATGACAAATTTGGTTATAGAAAGCCCTAGGGAACAGGGGCTTGCCTTCAGATGAAACCTATACTCCATTTATCTGTTTTGCCTTAAATTTCTGCTTCCATTTTCCTAATTCATTGTCATTATAGGAAAGGGATAGATCCAAAGTATTAGTAATTGTTAGTGGCATAATTAACTCAGGACCTTCTAAGGCTGCTAGTTTTGCTGCAGTGTCTGCTCAATCATTTCCCCTGGAGACACGGTTAGTGTCACCTATGTGTGCAGAGCAGTGAACAACAGCTATGGCGTCAGGGAGCTGGATGGTAGAAAGAAGTTCAGTGATAAGGTTTTCATTGACAATACATTTTCCAGCTGATGTTAAGAATCCCCTTTGAAGCCATAACATGCCAACAGTATGACATATGCCAAATGTGTAATGGGAGTCTTTGTAAATTGTGACCCTTTTATTCTGTGCAATGATACAGGCCTGTTTTAAGGCTGTGAGTTCTGCACCTTGTGCACTTATATGTGAGGGTAAAAAAGTTAACAATAGAGTATCCAATTATGTAACTACTGTAGCTCCTGTATAGCACACACCATCTTTCATAAAAGAAGAACCATCTGTAAATAATATTAAATTGGGATTATCCAAAGGGTTGTCCAGTAAATCATTATGAGGTTATCAATAGTGGGCACTAAAGATGTACAATCATGTAAAGGTTCTCCAGAAATTGCCAAGTCAGGGAGGAAGGTTGCAGGATGAAGAGATCCACAGCATTTTAATGTGATGTGTTCATTATTCAATAGGGTTATCTCTTATTTCGTAATTTTTTTATCAGTAAATGTTTGAGTTCTATGTATTAATAACAATGCCTCTACCTCGTATGGGCACATTATGGTCAGAGAGCATCCTAGTACCATATCAGCAGATTTGTTCACCAATAAAGCTGTGGCAGCTACTCCTCTAAGGCATAGTGGTGCTCCCACAGCTACTGGGTCCAGTTGGGCTGAATGATAGGCTACTGGGCATTGATCAGGTCCCAAAAGTTGAGTTAGAACACCTGAAGCTACCCCTTTTCTTTCATGGACATATAAAATAAATGGATTGTCATGATTTGGGATGCCTAGAGTAGGGGCAGACAGGATAGCATGTTTAAAATTTGAAAGAGCTGTTCGATGTTCCTTTTCCAATTTAAGTGGTTCAGGGACTTTGTTTTTTGTGAGTGCTATAAGGAGCTTAGTGATTTCCCCATAGCAAGGGATCCACTGCTGACAAAATTGTGTTGCTCTAAGTATTGCCCTCAATTGTTTTTTAGTGGTAGGATCACTTAAGTTTTGGATACTTTCAATAGGTTTTGGAGAAATTAAACTGGACCCGGCAGTTAAAATAAAGCCTACATATTGCACTTTTTGGAAAAACCACTGAACCTTTCCTTTTGAGATCTTGTGGCCTCTTTTATATAATTCTAAAAGAAGATATTTACTATTTTCTTGACATGTTGTGGCATCTGGTGATGCCAAGATTAAATCATCTACATGTTTAATTAACTTGCTATTTTTAAATTTTATATTATTTGTGTCTTGGCTCAAAATCTGTGCAAAAAGGCTCAGGCTTTCGGCATACCCTTGGGGCAAACGTGCCCATGGCCATTGAGAACCTTTCCAGGTAAAAGCAAAGATATACCTGGAATCCTTATGTATAGGTATGGAAAAGAAGGCTGAGCACAAGTCTATTACTGTAAAGTACGTAGCTGTGCTAGGAATAGAAGAAATGATAGTATTTATACTGGAAACTAGAGGGTGTCTCTTTATATCATGATTGTTCACAGACCTCAAATCCTGGACAAATCAATAGAGATGCTTGCCACTGGGCCCCAATTTTGGCTTTTTAAGAGGAATGACTGGCATATTGTATTCAGATTTACAGGGAAATAGAATGCCTTGGTCAATTAGTGAATTTATCATTGGGGTACCTCTATTGCCTCCTTTGAGAGAGGATACTGAGGAATGGAAGGAGGTGAGCTAGATTTTGTTTTAATTTGGACAGGGACAGCTGATTTAAGTAGGCCAACATCAGAAGGTGATGTGGCCCAGAGAGAATCAGGTATATCTGTTGGGATTTCAAAAGTGGGAGACTCTTTTATCTCATGACTATCTGAAAGAAACACAGGGAGCAAAGTTAAGGATTCCTTGGGCAATTTCAGTGACATAGAGACATCTGGAGAGCAATTTATTGTGGCTCTAAGCTTTCATAAAAGATCTTTCCCCAGCAAATTTATAGGGGAGCCAGGCATCAATAGGAAGGAGTGCTCCACATTTAGGGGTCCTATGGCTACTGTTCTAGGGGAGAGCTTTGGAACCATTTGGAATTTCCCTGATACCCCCACTACACTTATTGATCCTATGGAATTGCAATATGAGTCTGGTGTACTCTTCAATACAGATCTGGAAGCTCCAGTGTCCAAAAGACAGTCATAATAGGTGTTACCAACCTTTAAATATTACATAGGGTTTGTCAGTATGGGGGGAGCAGTGGATGGGGACAACAGGTGGCAAGGCATCAGGGTCTGGAAAATCAAAGGTTGTATCATTTGATTCCTGTGCCACAACCCACCCTGTACACCTTCATAATATTTGGGTAGGTCCTTGGGCTCCTCCTTGAGGGGAAGTAGCACCCTGGGTGGTTCAGGGCCAAGGTCCACTCAAGATATACTGCTCTGGAGTCATTTAGTATGAGTTATCAATTGCCTGATCCATATACCTAGATCTGTTACTAGTCCTTAAGTCTCAATTCCTGAAATCATTGTCTCTATGGTCATTATTATTTCTATAATTATTATTTCTATAGTTGTTATTATTTCTATAATCATTATTTCTATAATTGTAATTATTTCTAAAGTTGTAATTTTTGAAGTTATTATTTCTAGTTGCTTGATTCCAAGTCCTACAGTACATTATGATGTGACCCCTTTTTCCACAAAAATGGCATATAAGGGGCTGAGAGTTAGATTCTTGGAGAGGAGCAATTGCCATTGGTTGAGTAGCAAACTCTTTTAGTTGTTTTCCAACTTCAACACTTAAAGAGTCATTTAAAGAGTCTAGTTTCTTTTGAAATATGTCCAATAAACTATTACTCTCTTCCTATTTCTCTTTATGGTTGTTAAAGACATAAACAGCAGTTCTTAATTCATCAAGGTCCATTTCAAGCCATGTAGGTCAATTTGTTTTAAAGTGATCTTGGATTTCTCTATGAGAGTAATGACAAATTGTTCCTTTATTTACCTTATATCCTTTTCAACAGAAAGGTCAAGTTTCATGTATCTATTTCCCAGTTCAATGAGCCTGTCCAGGAATTGGGAGGGTGTCTCATCATTAGATTGTGTAATACATGTGAATTTGGCCCAGTCCTGTGGTCTCTCAGCAAATGCTTGCATTGCTTTGAGAATGGCAGCCCTAGAAAGATGCAAGTCTGAATAGTCTTTGGGGTCATTATACTACCAGTAAGGATCTGCAGATGGCCAGTGTAATGCATTGCATTCTCAGGCTTTGTTAGCATGAGAGATAATTTTAGTCCTCTCATGTTCCATTAGGAAAGCCTGGAGCAATTTTTCTACATCTTTAAAAGAGGGGTCATAGTCATAGAAAATATCATCCATTTTTTTAATTACTGTTAAGGGCTTTTGGTCATAAGAGGGGCCGTTTTCTGTGAAATCCTTTATGTCCTGGCTTGTGAAAGGCCTGTGTTGTTTCAATGTGACCACATCCCCATCAGGATCTATTGTAGACACTTCCCTTAAGGGAAAAAGGCCTGCACAGGAATCATTTAGTGAGTCTGGATAGGTAACGTTAGCCAGGAGTTACAGAGCATGAGCAAATTGGTTCAGAGTGCAAGAGAGGAGTTTCTGCACCTGAGATATAGTAGAGGGGCCTGATATTTCTATTTCAGGGAAAATAGGTTTGCAAAAATCAGGCCTGTATTGGGGAGAATCCTCCTTTGTCATTTGTCCATGTAAGTGATGCACGATCTGATTCAATTGAACTTGTATGTTGGCTGACATTGTCCTTTGCTGTGATCTTCCAGTCCAGAGAAAAAAAGAAAACTACAAGCCACATAGGAACAAAGAGGTAATCTGGAACTCTATAAGTTCCTAAATTGGCAAAAATCTCAAGGATTTCTTGTAGAGTAGCATTTATATTGCTAAGCATTTTAATAAAAAAAAAAGATAGATTGAAGGGAAGTGTAAAAGAGAATAAGTTTTAATGTATTTATTAATTGCTCTCCAGATGGCTCAATGTCACTGAAATTGCCTGAGGAATCCTTAACTTTGCTCCCTGTGTTTCTTTCAGATAGTCATTTCTTCTGCTGTTAATCTAGGCAGTTTATACTTTTGTAAATATTCATCCATATCTCCTAAATTGTTATGTTTGTTGCCATTTAATTGGGTGAAATAATTTTTAATGATTGCCTTAATTTCCCCTTCATTAGAGGTGAGGTCTCCCTTTTAATCTTTGATACTGTCAATTTGGTTTTCTTCTTTAATTTTTTTATTAGATTGACAAGTACTTTGTCTGTTTTATCTATTTTTTCAAAATACCAGGTTCTAGTCTAATTTATTAATTCAATAGTTCTTTTGCTTTCGATTTTATTAATTTCTCCCTTAATTTTTAGTATTTCTAATTTAGTTTTCATCTGGGGATTTTTAATTTGCTTGCTTCCTAATTTTTTGAGGTGCATGCCCAATTTGTTAATCTCTGCCCTCTTTAATTTGTTAATATATGCACTCAAAGATATAAATTTCCCCCTGAGTACTGCCTTGGCTGCATCCTAGAGTTTGGTAGGATGTCTCATCATTGTCATTCTCTTCAATGAAATTGTTGATTATTTCTATGATTTCTTCTTTGACTAATTGGTTTTGGAGAATCATATTGTTTAATTTCCAATTGGTTTTTGATTTGCCCGTCCAGGTGCCCTTACTAATTATTATTTTTATTGCATTATGATCCGAGCAGGTTACATTTATTATATCTGCTCTTTTGCATTTGTTTGCTATGTTTCTATGCCCTATTACATGGTCAATCTTTGTGAATGTGCCATGTGCAGCTGAAAAGAAGGTGTATTCCTTTTTGTCCCTATTTATTTTTCTCCACATATCAAGTAAATCTAATTTTTCTAGGACTTTATTCACCTCTCTTACCTCTTTCTTATTTATTTTTGGTTAGATTCATCTAGATCTGGAAGAGGAATATTTAGATCCACCACTATTATGGTTTTACTATCTATTTCCTTCTTGAGGTCTGCCAGTTTCTCCTTTATGAATTTGGATGCTATACCACTTGGTGCATACATATTGAATACTGTTATTTCCTCATTGTTTATACTGCCTTTAATCAGGATGTAATGACCTTCCCTGTCTTTTTTAATCATATCTATTTTTACTTTGCCTTTGTCAGAAATCATAATAGCCACTCCTGCTTTCCTTTTCTCATTTCATGCCCAAAAGATTTTGCTCAAGCCCTGAACCTTAAACTTGTGTATATCTACACACCTCATATGTGTTTCTTGTAGACAACGTATGGTAGGATTTTGGTTTCTGATCTACTCTGCTATTTGCTTCCGTTTTATGAGCAAGTTCATCCCATTCACATTCAGAGTTAGAATTATCAGTTATGCATTTACGGACATTTTTGTATCCTCCCCTAGTCCCACCCCTTCTTCTTACACTACTTTCTTTTAAACCAGTCATTTGCTTTGAGCCGGTATCCCTTATCCCCTCCATTGATTGACTTCCCTTTCTGCCCCCTCCCTTGTTATTCCCCTATTTTTATTTTTAAAGGCCTAATGAATTCCCTTCCCCTTCTTCTCCCCTTTCTTTTTTGACCTCCGCACTCCCCGTCTCCCCTTGGTTTATCCCTTCTGTCTTTCTCAGTAGGGTTAGATAGAGTTTTTTATCACAATGGATAATATAGCTACTCTTCCCTTTCTGGGTTAATTACACTAAGAGTAAGGTTTAAATATCACCTCTTAATGCTCTCTTCCTCTTCTTCTTATAATAGCATTTGTCCCCTCTCCTTCCCATGCCCTCTTTGTGTGTAATAGAATGTCCTATTTTTCTTATTTACTCAAGTTTCTCTTGGTGTCCCCTACTATTCACCCCCCTCTTTCCCACCCCCCATATCATCTTAGACCATTTAGTATTCTGTCCTCTCCCTATGAATTATTCTTCTGATTGCTATAATAGTGAATACTAAAATAGTGAATAGAGTTCACTACAGAGAATTATACACAGCATTTCTCCACATAGGAATACAGATAGTTAGATCTTTTTTAAGCCCTTAAAGAGTCAAATTTAAAAAATTATGAGTTTTTTTTCTTTCCTCTCTGTTTCTTGTTTACCTTTTCATGTTTCTCTTGATTTTTGTGGTTGGATATCAAACTTTTCATTTAGTCCTGGTCTTTTCTGTGCAAATACTTGGAAATCTTCAATTTTGTTGAATACCCGTACTTTCCCCTGGAAGAATATAGTCAGTTTTGATGGGTAGTTGATCCATGGTTGAAGCTCCAGCTCTCTTGCCTTTCTGAATATCATATTCCAAGCCTAGTGGTCTTTTAGCATGGAGGCTGCCAGATCCTGTGTGATCCTGATTGGTGCTCCTTAATATTTGAATTGTCTGTTTCTGGCTTCTTATAAGATTTTTTTCTTTTACTTGGAAGCTCTTGAATTTAGCTATTATATTCCTGGGTGTTTTCCTTTCTGGGTCTAGTGTAGAGGGTGATCTATGTATTCTTTCAATTTCTATATTGCCCTCTTCTTTTAGAACTTCAGGGCAATTTTGCTGAATAATTTCTTTTAGTATGAAGTCCAAGTTTCTATTCATTTCTGCTTTTTCTAGAAGACCAATGATTCTCAAATTGTCTCTTCTAGACTGGTTTTCTTGGCCTGTCACTTTCTCATTGAGTTATTTCATGTTTCCTTCTATTTTATCAGTCTTTTGGCTTTATTTTATTTGTTCTTGCTGTCTTGAGAGATCATTAGCTTCTAATTGCTCAATTCTAGCCTTTACGGACTGGTTTTTGGTTATAATCTTTTGGTTTTCAGCTATAATATTTTGGTTTTCCTTTTCAATCTGGTTGGTTTTCGTCTTCAATTAACTTGCCTCACTTTCCAATTGTGAAATTCAGCCTTTAAACTGTTATTTTCTTGCCAGATCTTTTCCATCTTTCTCCACATCTCAGACTTGAACTCTTCAATAGCTTGTGACCAGTTTTCATTGTTTTGGGAAGGTTTGGATATGATTACTTGTCTGTCATCCTCTGTTGTCTGGATTTTCTCTGTGTAAAAGTTGTCGAGTGTTCCAGATTATTTCCTGATGATCTTTCTTCCCTGAGCTTCCTGATTTTGGCTTGCAATTGTTAGCCCAGCACCTTCTGTGCATTATCCTCACACTCAGGGTCTGTCTGAGCTCTCTAAGCTCCCAAGTTTTCAAGTTTCTTTGTTCTTGGGGTTGGGCCTCTGGTCTTCCCTGGTCTGCCCCTCTGCCCGAGTCTCCTTCAGCATTCTCAGGGTGCTGCTTCCACAGCCATGCTCCCGTCTACCCAGGGTCCCCACTCGAGATCCACACCTACACTTGAGATCCTAGTCCACGCCTAGGGCAATGCATTCACCAGCAAAGATGCTCGGGAAAGTCTGTGTGAGTTCTTTAGCCTCTTGGGGTCCTAAGTCTTGCTGCTCTCAGGAACAAGCCCTGGAGCTGCCAGTGACTTAATGGGTGCCCCAAACCTGTTTTACCTCTTGTGAGCTGTCCTCGGCACTGTATTTCATGTGGGGGTGGGGGAGGGCTTCTTTCTCTCACGTTTTAGTGAGAGTTGTTTCACCCCGTTATAGCATGGAAATGCCCCGTTTCCACATAACTTCAATGCTGCGCCCTGTTGTGGGGTCCTTTTGTTCATCTGGATTCATTTTTATGTCCCCTTGAGGAGTCCTGTATGCTTCTTTTAGGAGAGATCAAGCTGCTGCTCCTTACTCTGCCTCCATCTTAACCAGAAATCTTGCTTTTTAATTTTTTAAGTTGCATGCCCAATTCACTAATCCCTGCCCTCCCTAATTTGTTAGTATATACACTCAAGGATTTAAATTTACCCCTGAGTATTGCCTTGGTTGCATCCCACAGAGTTTCGTAGGATGTCTCATCATTGTCATTGTCTTCAATGAAATTGTTGATTGTTTCTATGATTTCTTCTTTTACTAGCTGGTTTTGGAGAATCATATTATTTAATTTCCAATTAATTTTTGATTTGCCTGTCCAGGTGCCCTCACTAATTATTATTTTTATTGCATTATGATCTGAGAAGTTTACATTTATTATTTCTGCTCTTTTGCATTTGTTTGCCCTATAACATGGTCAATCTTTGTGATTGCATTCTATTCCCTATAGCATGGTCAATCTTTGTGAATGTGCCATGTGCAGCTGAAAAGAAGGTGTATTCCTTTTTGTCCCTATTTATTTTTCTCCACATATCTATTAAATCTAATTTTTCTAGGTCTTCATTTACCTCTATTATCTCTTATTTATTTTTTTGGTTTGATTTATCTACATATGAAAGAGGAATATTTAGATATCCCACTAGAATGGTTTTAATATTGAATTCCTTCTTGAACACTGCCAGTTTCTCCTTTAGGAATTTGGATGCTATGCCATTTGGTGCATACATATTGAGTACTTTTATTTTCTCATTGTCTATACTGCCTTTTATCAGAAAGTAATGACTTTCCCTGTCTTTTTTAATCATATCTATTTTTACTTGGCTTTGTCAGAAATCATGATCACTACTCTTGCCTTCTTTTTCTCATTTGAAGGCCAAAATATTTTGCTCACTCCCTTTACCTTAAACTTCTGTATGTCCACCCACCTCATATATGTTTCTTGTAGACAACATATGGTAGGATTTTAGTTTCTAGTTCACTCTTCTATTTGTTTCCTTTTTATGGGTGAGTTTATCCCATTCACATTCAGAGTTATAATTATCAGTTGTGTATTCCCCAACATTTTGGTATCCTCTCCTTGTTCTAACCATTCTTCTTAGACTATTTTCTTTTAAACCAGTGGTTTGCCTTAAGCCAGTAACCCTTGTCCCCTCCCTTGATTTACTTCCCTTTCTACCCTCTCTCTTATTATTCCCCTCTTTTAATTGTTAAGGCCTAATGAATTCCATCCCCCTTCTTCTTGCCTCCCTTCTTTGACCTCTCTATTCCTCTGCTCCCCTTGGTTTATCCTTTCTGACTTCCTCAGTTGGGTTGGATAGAATTTTATATCCAATTGGATATAGCTACTCTTCCCTCTCAGGGTTAATTCCACTGAGAATAAGGTTTAAATATTACCTCTTAATGCTCTCTTCCTCTCCTTCTTATAATAATATTCATCCCTTCCCCTTCCCATGCCCTCTTTGTATGTAATAGAATATCTTATTTTTCTCATTCATCCAAGTTTCTCTTGGTGTCCTCTACTATTTACCTCCCTTTTCCCCACCCCCATATCATCTTAGACCATTTAGTATTCCGACCTCTCCCTATGAATACTTCTTCTGATTACTATAATAGTGAGTACTATAATGGTAAATAGAGTTCACTACAGAGCATTTTACATAACATTTCTCCACCTAGGAATACAAATAATTAGATCTTATTGAAGCCCTTAAAGAGGCAAATTTAAAAAATATGAGTTTTCTTTCGTTCCCTTCTGTTTCTTATTTACCTTTTTATGTTTCTCTTGATTTTTGCTGTTGGATATTGAACTATCCATTTAGTCCTGGTCTTTTCTGTGCAAATACTTGGAAATCTTTTATCTTGTTTAGTGCCCAAAATTTTCCTTGGAAATATATAGTCAGTTTTGATGGGTACATGATCCTTGGTTGTAGACCCAGTTCTCTTGCCTTTCTGAATATCATATTCCAAGCCTTGAGGTCTTTTTGGGTGGAAGCTGCCAGATCCTATGTGATCCTGATTGGTGCTCTTTGATATCTGAATTGTCTCTTTCTGGCTTCTTTTACTTTTTTTAACTTGGAAGCTCTTGAATTTGGCTATTATATTCCTGGGTGTTGCCTTTTCTGGGTCTAGTGTAGAGGGTGATCTATGGATCCTTTCAATGTCTATATTGCCCTCTTATTGTAGAACTTCAGGGCAATTTTGCTGAATAATTTCTTTTAGAATGGAGTCCAAATTTCTATTAATTTCTGCTTTTTCAGGAAGACCAATGATTCTCAGATTGTTTCTTCTAGACCTGTTTTCTTGGTTTGTCAATTTCTTATTGAGATATTTCATGTTTCCTTCTATTTCATCTGTCTTTTGACTTTGTTTTATTTTTCTTGCTGTCTTGATAGATCATTGGCTTCTACTTGTCCAATTATTGTCTTTAGAAACTTGTTTTCTGCTATAAGCTTTTGATTTTCCTTTTCAATTTGGTCTGTCCTGTTTTCCAGCTGTTAGATTTTGGTCTCCAATTTACTTATCAATTCTTTTGATTTGGGGGCATCTTTTTTGAATTGCCCAATTCTAGACTCTAGAAACTGGTTTTTGGCTACAATCTTTTGGTTTTCCTTTTCAATCTGGTGAATTCTGGTCTTTGATTTACTTGCCTCACTTCCCAATTGTGAAATTCTGCCTTTTAATCTGTTATTTTCTTGGCAGATCTCTTCCATCTTTCTCATAATCTCAGACTTGAACTCTTCAAGACCTTGTGACCCATTTTCATTGTTTTGGGAAGGTTTGTATATGGTAACTTGTTTGTTCTCCTCTGCTATTTGCTCTGTTGTTTGGATTTTTTCTGTGTAAAAGTTGTCAAGTGTTAAAGATTTCTTCTTCATTTTTCTCTTCTAGGGTTCCTGATTCTGGCTTGACATTATGTGAGCTGCATACCCTCTCAGTTTTATGCTCATGCCCAGGATCTCTCTGCACTCTTCAGGCTCATGAAGTCTCAGGTCTAGTTATTCTCTGGGTCAAGTCTCCTTGTGGTACCCTTGTTCGTTCTTCTGCCTGAAGTTCCTTTAACAGTCTCAGGGAGCTGCTTCCACAGTCAAGCACCTCTCTGCACTGGGTCCCCTCTCAAGGTCAACTCCTATACTTAGGATCAGCCCCTTACTCCACGTCTTAGCCAGAGCCTGCTTCCGCACCTTCGCCTGAGCCTGTGCTCAAGGTCTGTGTTCAAAGTCCGTGCATTCTTTAGCCTCTTGGGGTCTCCAGTCTTGCTGCTCTCAGGAACAGGCCCTGATGAGCTGCCAACAATTTAATGGGTGCCCCAAACTTGCTCTTACTCTTTTTCTCTGGCTTTGGCACTTTAGGTGGGGTGGGCTGGGGGAGGGGGTTGCTCTGCTCTCATTTAAGTGAGAGCTGTTTCACCCCTTTTAGCATGGAAATGCCCTGATTCCATGTACCTTCAATGCTGCACCCTGTTGTAGGGTCCCTTCATTCATCTGGCTTTGTTTTTATGTCTTCTTGACGAGTCCTATATCCATGGGTTAGGAGAGGTCAAGCAGCTGCTTTTTACTCTGCCACCATCTTAACCCGGAAAAAACCCCACAGGTACTTTTTTTCTATTGAAACAGTAAGTTAACTAGTTATTTCACAAAAAAATTTATATTTGGTGTTAGGCACTGATATAAGTGCCTAGGATCCAGAAAAAGGAAATATCACTTATACTTTCAAAGAAAACATGACCTCATCTCTCAAGGAACTCATAATCTAAAGAGGAAAATGATATGCAAATAATTCTAAAGAAATAAGTTATAAAGGACAAATTAGTGTAGTCTCAGAAGAAAAGAACTAATGTTAAGAACAACTGGAAAAGACTTTTTATAGATGGTGGGACTTGAGAAGAGACTCAGGGAAACCAAATTGCCAAATAATTATACTTTGTTTTAATGCAGACAATATCCTAAAATCTTTTTTTCTGATAAGTGATAATTCAGTATACTTCATGAAACTCTGTGATTGTACTTAGAAATTTAAATAAACAAAATATATATATTCACTTAAATTCTTAACTCTGTCTGTAGAGATTATTAATTCCACTTCCTAATTAAAAATTTAAAACATCTATATGCCATTTTGTATTATGGAATTAACTATCATTTTAATTCTATTGAATTGGCTATTATCACTTCTTATTTTCTACTAAAAATATAGAAACATGAAATGGGAGAAGTGAGGGATAAAAGAGTTGGTGTGGAGCAGAACCGAGATGGCAGAAAAGTCACACAGAATGACATAATTTCTACCAAACAACTATGATATAGTTACTAGAAGTTCTAGAGAAGCACAACCAAGAATGAATAACTTTTCAACCCAAAACAGCTTATAAGGCCAGCATGAAATACCTATTGAAATGCAGTGGAAAGCAGTACACTGAGGCAAACCTTACTGAAAAGATGAGGCTTGGTAATGGTTGAATCAGTAGCAAAGGCTTCAAGAACTCTCAGTAATAATTGTTAAGGGGAGTTGACAACTACATAGAAAGAGAATACAGAAGTATCTTTGTAGGCTATGGATGCAATACTCCTGTTATTATTCCCATATGTAGATCTATATCCCAATTCTATGTTTTGGTCTCAATATGAGGTAGAGCACTAGCACAGAGCAGCACGTACAGCTTCAGGGGAGACCCTACTAGATGTCCAGAGCTATCTCTGAAGGCAGAAGCACAAATAACCTGAAGCTTGGAACAGCGTGTCCTTTACTACTAGAAAGAAGCCCATTTTTAACAAGCTTTTGAATTAAAAGAAAAAGTCTGGAAAATGAACAAAGAACAGAAATAAAAATGCAGCATAGAATGTTATTTTGGTGGCAGGGAGGACTAAAATCTAAACTCAGAAGAACACGACAAAGTCAAAACTGTTACATCCAGAGTCTCTGAGAAAAAATATCTAATTTAGTCTAAAGCCAAAAAAAGTATATCACAAGGAATTTTTAAAAGTGATTTTAAAAAATCAAATGAAAGCTTAAGGGGGAAAATGGCAACAAAAATGAGAACAATGCAGGAAAATCATGAAGAAAGACATCAGCATGGTAAAGGAAACAACAAATAGTGATGAAAATAATGCTTTAAAAGACAGACTAGATCAATTGGTAAACAGGCACAAAAATTCACTAGAGAAGAACTATTTAAAAAGTATAAATGGATAAATGGAAAGAGTCTAATGAAAATTTACAAAACAACACAACACTGTAAAAAGTAGAACTGGACAAGTGGAAAAAGAGGTACAAAGGCTTACTGAAAAATAAGATTCATTAAAAATTATATTTGGACAAAGGGAAGATAAAGACTCTATGAAACATCAAAAAACAATCAAAGTCAAAACAATGAAAAAATGGAAGAAAATTTGAAATACCTGATTGGAAAAACAACTGAACTTGAAAATAAATATAAGAAAGATCATCTAAGAGCTACTGGCCTATCCCAAAGCTATGAAAAAAGAAAGCGACTAGTAATCATCTTTCAAGAATTTATCAAGGAAATATTCCCTGCTATTCTAGAACTAGAGGGTAAAATAGAAACCACCACCTGAAAGATATGCCAAAAGTATAACTTTCAAGTATATTGTAGCCAAATTCCATAAATCCCAAGTTAATTAGAAGATATTGCAATCAACCAAAAAGAAATCATTCAAATATTTGGAAACAACAGTCAGAAAACAAAAGGTTTAGCAGCTTCTGAATTAAAGGGTGGAAGAGTCTGAAATACAATATTTCAGAGTTCAAAGGAACTAGGACTTCAACCAATCCCTTTCGCAGACAAAAACTGAATAAAAATCCTTCAGGGTGAAATGGGTGTTCAATGTGATAGAATGTTTCAAAACCTTTCTGAGGAAAACACAATAGTTTTATAGAAAATCTGATTCAAATGCAAGACTCAAGAGAAGCAAAAAAATGTAAACAGGAAAAAAAATCTAAAGACCATCAATAAGGTTAAGCAGTTTACATAAGAAAATAATTCTTTTAACTCCTAAGAAGTTATCATTATTGGGGCAACTACAAATAGCATGAATAGAAAGAGGGAAAGGGTGTGAGTTAAATATAGTGGGATGCTTTCTAAATGAATAAAATTAATTGGTAACTAAGAGAAATGCTTTGAAAGGAGAAGGGAGAAATAGAATAGAACAGAACAAATAATCCCACATAAAAAAGCATGAATGAGCTTTTACAGTGTAGGAGAAGATGAGAGAGGTGGGAATGGGTGCACTTGAAATTTTACTTTCATTAGAATTGGCTTAAAGAGGGAAGAACATACACAATCAATAGAGTATAGAAATCTATCACCCCAAAGAAAAATAGAAGGGGAAGAGAATAAAGAGGGAGGTAAGGCTGATAGAAAAGAGGACAAGTTTGGGGATATGCTGGTAAGAAGCTAAACACTGTGAAATAAGATGGAGAGTAATACAAAATAGTTAAAATGATGGGAAAATAATTATAACAAGGTTCTCTATTAAAGGTGTAATTTCTCAAATACCTAGAGAAATGAGTCAAATGCATAAAAATACATATCTTTCCCCAACTGATACATAAAAGACGGGAACCAGCATTTCTCAGATGAAGTAACTAAATTGTTCTATAATCATGTGGAAAATGCTCTAAATCAATATTTACTAGAAAAATACAAATTAAAACAATTCTGAGGCATCTCCTCATATTTATCACATTGAAAATTATGGCAGAAAAGGGGAATGACAATCAAAATAATTCAGATTGAATAAACAAATCAATGCTCTTCAGTTGCAACTGAATGAAATTAAAATATTTTCTTTATGGTTGTGTTAATAAACTGTAACCTATATATGTGGAAAGTAATATTTGAGGTAAATTGCAATTACTATTTTATTTTGTGTGTCTTTTATGAAGGTACTATTGGGGGATATATTTTTATTATTTTTTTAGATTACATGCCAATATAATTTTAATATTAATTTTTGGATACTTTACAATCCATGTTTTCTCCCTCCTTCCTCCTCTTCAAGAAGGCAGATATTATAATATAGGTTGTACATATTTATTATAATACGTTTTGTCATGTTCATCATATTATGAAAGAAGACATGTATTGAAAGAAATCTATCTCTCTTCCCTCAATAAAGTTCCAATTTCAAGGTGGAAGACCACAAAAGTCTCTTCAACCCAAGTGAGTCACTGAAGTTGAACTCCTTCCCAGTGCAGAGAGCTCCAACCCAGAATGAATCCAATGCTGAATTAATGTTCAACTCTCTGTTCTCACCTTTAACAACCCTTTCTGCCCATCACTCCCTGTCTCTCTAGTTTCTACTTCCTTTCACTGTGGGCTGGTCTATCACATCTCAGGAACAATTATAGTTTCTTCATTTGCCTAGCACTGTCCTGGGAACTATAATTGTTCCTGAGATATGATAGGCCAGCCCACAGTGAAAGAAAGTAGAAACTAGAGAGATAGGAAGTGATGGGGAGAAAGGGTTATAAAAAATAATGAATTAGAATAATTCCATGTGAGCTGGAAAGACCTCTAGGAATTGATGCATATCAAAAGGAGCAGAACCTGGAGAATATTGTACACAGGGACTGATATATTATGGCACAATTGAATATAATAGACTTTTCTATTAGCAGCAATGCTAAGCATTTTAATAAAAAAAACACTGTGGGGAAAGAAACTTATGAGAAAGAACTGTGGGAAAAGAAATCCAGAAGAAAAACATATGATTGATCATGTGGTTTGATAGGGATATGATTAGGGTTTTAAGGTTAAAAGATCTCTCTACTGCAAATATGAATAACATGGAAATAGTTCTTGAATAATGATACATATATTACCCAGTGGAATTGCTTGTCAGCTCAGGGAGGGAAGAAATGGGGAAAACCATGAATCATGTAACCATTGGAAAATATTCTAAATAACAAAAGAGGTGATAGAGAAAGTGTCTCTCTTGTTAGCAGTCAGATTGGCAACAGGGACATTCCATTTAAAAGGTGATTTATTCTCAAAATAGCATAGCTATGGGTTAAAACATTTAAAGTATGCAACAATATCTTGTGAACTGCTCCAATAACTGACAATTGGGAAGACTGAACTTGGATAGCTGACAAATAGCTGTCTGCCAGTCAAATTGATAGCACATAGGCAAACTTGAACTAGGATGACAGTCAAATCTGATATCAGTTTAAGAAGAAAAGAAAAAAAAAGATGATAAAAATAGACCAAATTTTGATAGTGTTAAAAGAACTAGAACTAAATTATCAGAAATTTTATGAAATTTAAATTGTTACAAAGCACTTTAAAATTCCAAAGAAGTAGAGTGCTATTTCCAAAGAAAAGGGAAGTCTTTAGTACTTACATTTCTAGAGGTTATTTGTGGTAGGGTTATGAAAAATATTAAGGATGTAGTAGAGATGAGAATTTATTGGAAGACCCAGTTTTCTAAATTTCAGGCTTTAGATTCCAAGAGAGATGGACAAAAAGGTCCATCAAAGAAGAGAAAAAAAGGGAAAAAAGGAAGAGAAAGATATTAATGTACGGGGGAACAGTGGAATAGATCTCTGATCCCTTGACCTAGGCAGAGAACTGCCTAAAGATATATTTCAAAATAAATTACATGAATTGTATACAAGTGTGTTATAAATCATTGTGTCAAATCATCCAAATTCCCTGACATAATTTTTAAAATATTTTCCTAATTACATGTAGGTTCAATTTATAATAATCAAGTCATTAAATTTTGAGATAAATGTTCTCTATTTTCCTCTGCCTTTTCTCCCTTTCCCCCTCTGGAGACAATAGGCAATATGATACAAATTATACATGTATTATCATGCAATACATCCATCTTCTTAATGTTGTAAAAGAAGGTACATATCACTTATATAAACAAAAAAATCTTGAAGGAAATAAAGCAAAAATGGTATGCTTTAATCTGCATTCAGCAAGTTATGTTGATAAAGGCTATTCCATATATAGATTTATTGAGTTCCAACTGAGATATATTTAATCCAATGTCTTTTCTAAACTGCTGTTCAAAAAACTTGTTATTATAATGGAGGCAAAGAGAGAGGATCTGTTTACATTTATCTAGAAAGTTTTTTGGCTAAAATTTTTAGAACCTCTAAATATGGGAGTGGATCTACAGCCTTTATCACCTTGGTTATTCTATGTATAGAAGGAAATGTAAAAAGGGGAGAAAGTAACTATTTTCTCTGTCATATTCAAGGAATATATATTACCTAGTGAGAAATAATGACTTTTATTTTTAATATCATGAAAAGAAAAAAGCCAGTTTCATATTCACTTATTTTTTATTTATGATACCATTTATTAAACTATATTTTAAATGATAAAGAAAACTAAATATGTAAAATGGATGACTAAATAAGGATGGCATGTATTATAGTTGATTATATCAACTATTACCCTCATTTTTCCCTCCTATAAACATTCATTTTTTACACCAAATGTTAGTTCTTTTAAAAAACAGTTATATTTATTCAGTTACATTTACACATAAGGCATACATGAACTTGTTAGAAGATACATGCATGAACTACATGCTATGATCTAACAGTAATATTCAGTACATTCCGAGAAGCTTTGTCAATGATTAAAAAAATACAATAAAATAGGAGACTTAACCTAAGAATCAATCATGTTTTATTTAAAGTGCCATTCTGGAAAATCCACTCATGACCTCTTACAGTAATTCAGATACAATCTATAAGTAAAGTTGTATAATTCAGTTAAACAGTAAAAGAGAGGATCCTTTTCTGTGGAATGACTATTACTTAAAGCATTAGATAACATATCCCTCAAGGGTTACCAGGAAATGTTCTGGCTTTCGTTTTCCTTCTGTTCAACAGAAATGATTCTTAGTATTATCTAACTCATTTCCTTTATGTTCACTGCCATGTTGAATTAGAGTTGGTATTAAACATATCCAGATTAAGCAGTGGGACCACATCCCAAGGGAAACTTTTCCCCAGATAAGAATTTCCACTGCTAGAAGCTTAAAAAAAATTAATAATAAAAATCTCCAAGCAGACCAGTTACCTGAATTGCATGGGGCAAGCAAATTCATTTCTTGGGCCAAACCATTTAACAGGGAAAGCTAAAGATTTGTTTTAAAAAAGGTGATCACTTGAGATGGCTATTCACTTTTATTAAATTATTTTCATCTATGCTTCCAAATTTTCTGTAGATGAGTAGGAAAATAATAAAATAAATTGACTGCTGAAGCATTGGTATGCACCATTTGTTATATACTCTTAACTGTGTGAAATTGAATAATTCTATTAACATGCAATAATAGTTTCAGGTTCTTTAACAATAATAATCGATAGTCATTCATACTGATTACAGGGTTTAGCCAATTTGCTACTTTTCATATAGAAAAAAATAGTTAAAGCCAAAATAAAACATATAATATTTGAAATGAATTTAGACTGTGCTATTTCCTAGATTGTGAAAAACATGTTAGACTACCAGGGCATAATAACCATTTGTTTTACTTATTTAAATGGTTTCCAAAAAGACCCTCTTCTCTATTTTAATCTCTGAAATTCATCCATGACTGAATCATTACATTAGTAACATCATCCATCACAAATGTTTTCTTCTGAAGGAAACCTACTTCTAAGGATACAAGAATTTAATTCTTATTAATAGTTCATGTTAACTCTCATTAATAGTTCATATCTGAACAGAAATGTGGAGGACAGTAGAAATAAACAGTGGGTTCCTGGTATTGGACAAATGGGAAAATAAAAAGAAAATAATTGAGCAATATAACCTAAGAAAACAAAAGACAAGTTTTACTTTCTTCAAAAATTTTACCTTGGCTTAGACTTTTGGGGTGTGTTCCTGTGAAAGAATGGAAAAAATTATCACAGAATTTTGAAGGAAATTATAAATAGTAAGGAAATATAATTTCATGAAACCATCTATTTTAATCTTCTTCCTTACCTCAAATCTGAAAGAGTTACATATTTTTTTCTTTAACATTTTCACAGTTATTTGTATAACCAATAGTTTTTAATGGGTTGATGTGGGGTGAGGGAGGCTTATTTTTCAGAAAGTTTTATGTAAAGTTTCCCCTACTATTATTTTAACCATTTTATTTTATCTTTGAAAAGTGGGGAAACAGTTGTAACAGCAGTATTCAACACCATGTTTTATTGGGAGAAACAGGGCTGATATATTTCAAATTTCTAATTATATACATGAGAAAACTTAAATGAGGAAATCTACTAATCTTTCAAGATCATATGGATAGTTATGAATAAATAAGCATCAGTCCTAAAGTTCCTATATTCCAAACCATCTTCATTCCACATATTATCCCATTGAAGTCTCTAGCATATGCCTTAATATGTTTCCCTTTAATATTTTCTTAAAGTTAAATAAACTACTTTTTTAAAATTATCCCTCCCCATTTTCTGGCACAATGACTTGTCCCAACAGACATTCAATAATCATGTTTTAAAAAATTGCCTCATAAAATAGAGTTTAAGAGATAAATACTTTAAAAAATTAGTTGTGACTATAGAATGAATGCTGTGTTGATTTTTTTACATCTAATTCTCTAATTTATATATCTTAGTAGAATTTTCTTTTTCAACAATGGTGAGAATTAATTATTTTGGTGGAAACAACTGCATTGGTAAAAGTGGAATTTATCTGAACTTCAGTATGAGTTTCTACAAGAAGACATCATAAAGAGTTTAAAGAATTGAATGGTAAGTTTTCAGGGGTCAGCATCAACTTCTGGCTACTTCTTCATTCCCTTACCCTATTTTTTACTAAATCATTGTTGGATTTTTGAAGATAATCTAGTTTGGCTTGGCTAATTCACCATATGACTTAGGTTCAATATTTTAATGAAAGGAAACATGTATATATCATTCAATAATTAAAAAAAAAGAAAAACCAGTTAGTCATAGCAGGAGAAGAATATTTAACGAGGATATGCATCAAGAGCACCACCCTTTTACCCAGTGGAACAAAGAACCCCAGTTTCTGGACTATTGATTGTGATGTATTAGCCATTCCTCAGATTGAGGATGGACTTGCTTTTGCTCATTTTGTACTTGGGATATCAGGAAGTGATGCAAACAACACAAATTTTAATCTCCTAAGGCAATTAAATAATTAGTATAATTCCAATGCTTTTAAATGGGAAGGGTCTATTTAACTTAAATTATATGGGAATTCTGATACTACTTTCATATTAGTAGGTAGTAAAGAATAGCATAGTAGATAATTTAAAAATTAGCAATAATGTAAATTCTTTTTGAGGGGTCACATTATCATTATTATACTTTTCTTTATACCCTTAGAATTTAGGAAAATGCATAGTAATTGCTTAATAAAAGCTTGTTAACTTTTGTTTTTGCTGCAGAAAACACTAATTAACAGATAATTTTATATTTTATAAATCATTTTAATGCAATGTTTCATGAATATTATCCATCAGTCTTCTCGGGAATGCTCTTTTAGGGCCATCTACTAATTGGGAACCTGGAGTCAGTGACCAGAAATTTACCATAATGTTCTTACCACGTAAAAGACAAAAACAAAGTAAAACAAAAACAAGCACAAAGACGTAGAAATGAGATAGTCCCTGATTTAAAGGATCTTCCATTTAGTTTATGGGACTTATAGTTTTATATATATGTATATACATACATACATACATACATACAAAGCAAAGGCAAGGTTATTTGGTGACAATGGGCTATCAGCAACTAGAAAGAATCAAGAAAAGATGTTTGTTCTGTTATTGTTTTTGTTTTGGAAAAAGTTGTACTTGAATTGGGTCTTAACGGAAACTAAGAATTCTGAGAAGAAAAGCAAAAAGCAATTATATCCCAGGGACAGAGGAGCCAGTACAAAGAAGATATAGAACTGTCATTTCTCTAAGTTGGGGGTTCTTAACCTGGTACCTAGGAAAGTTTTTTTTTTAAATTTAAAATAATGTAATAACTGTTTACTCTATTTTGCTTTCTTTTTAAAAAAATTCCAAAAACTTTGTTTTAATTTGTTTTAAGATAGCATTCCAATAAGGGGTCCCTATACTTCATTGGATTTCCGAAATGGTCCCTGAAGCAAAAATAGTTAAGAATCTTTGCTCATGGGCACAAAACTGTTCATTCTTACCCAGTTGGATAGGAGTTAAATGCAAATATAATTCTATATATATTTTTTTCACCTGAGTTGCAACATAGTTAAGTGCAGATGCCCTTTGTCTCTGGACTATATTGTTGGTCCAAAAATGATGAATTTTTGAGATCACAAATGTTCACAAAACTCTTTCCTCATGATGTTTCAATTGATAGATTGTTCAAATAGAAAAAAAAACCCTCAGTGGTCTTTTGATGTCCCCAAATAATACCATTATTATAATTATGCATTACTTTAGTGTTTGAGATGTCTTCATAGTATAATGCAACACATACAGTGAATATATTAACTTATGTTGAAGATAAATGTACAATAATGCATATGTTTAATCAATATTTATAGCACATAAGTGAAATGAGCAGAACCAGAAAAAAGAAGCATATAGTAAAAGCAATAAGTGATAATAATCTACCAATGTCTTTGTCAGCAATTTAAAGATCTAGGAAAAGCTCTATGATTCTTCTGACAAGAAAAGTGGTCCATCACTCTAGAAGGAATTGATGGAATCTGAATGCAGTTTGAATGATACCATTCTTTATTTTATCCATTTATTTTTATTTAGTGTAAGTGATGAATATGGGCGTATGCATTCTATGATAACAGATGTACAATCTATATCACATGTTATTGTGCTCAAAGCAGTGGGGCAACTAAATGGAAATGATGGACAGGATAGGTGCTTCTATAAGCTGGACCTGATAAGCTGGCCCAAGATCCTCTGTTGGTAAATGCATCTAGGCTGAGTGGGATAGTAATGCCTGTGTAGCCACCAAGGTGTGCCGGTACCCTCCAAGGCTTGGTGTTGGGAATGGCTATACGATATCTATCAAGAGGTAAAATAATCTATATCATTGAGCATCAAGTTGGTATTTGGCTGGAGATTCTTCTTCCCCTCCCGGACACTGGTCAGACCCAGCCATAGTCTAGACCAGGGGTCAGCAACCTTTTTGGCCATTAGAGCCATAAATGCCACATATTTATTTTATTTTTATTTAATTTTGTGAGAGCCGTAGAGTGCTCACAGTATGCGCTCCTGTAACAGTGCGTGCTTCTGTAACAGCGCCTGAAAAAAAAAAATTGTCTTTATGGCTCCTGCAGAAAGAGCCATATGCTGGCAACCCCTGTTCTAGACCAAAGGAAAGGAAGGGATAGTGATAATCTTCTTGACAGCTGTGTTGTTGTTATCTCTCAGCTCTGTATAGTAATAGGTGAATGAACTTCTTATGACAGTAAGGTTTGGATGCTGGATCTGCAGGTCTATAGGCCTACCCACCCTTCACCACCCTCCGCCCTCCAGAAATCCATGCTCAAAACTGAGACCAGGAATGCCCGAGCCCTTGGGCTTTTATAGAGGTGGTCCCCACTGTCTTTTGCCCTTGGCTCATGCCATCTGGGTAAATTCCAAGTTCTATAACTGATGGTCTGTCACTCAAGCTGTTCTCCATTTTTTCCCAAAAGTTATCTATTAAACATATTACCTGTTATCTACAAGAGGAAAAAAGGGTGGAAGAGAGTGGGAGAAGATGGATCAAAAAATGTCAGAAGATGATCATTAAAAACTGCAACACTATGTAATCTGGAAAAAAAATATAAAAAGTAAATTAAGAAATTTTTATCATGTAGCTTTTATTTAAATGTTTTATGAACTGAGCAAAGTAACTTTGTTAGATTATATAAAGATAAGAACAAGAATGGAGAGAATATCCAAATGAGTAAGATAATATTTATTTGAGTATTTTTCCCATGCAATTATAATTTAGTTACCTTAATCACTTTAAAACCCTATAAATTTTAAATTCTTAAGGAAACAATTGTCCAATGAATACATATTATAAAGGACAAGCAAATAAGTTCTGATCGAAGAAGTTGTCTGTTGAATTATATAGTGTAGGGTGAATTTTAAAAAAATATAAAATCTTCCTGTTTGAAATATACATACTGAAACAATTTCTTTTTCTTTGCCATCTAACATGAACCAGAGATGATTTTCATAGTGAAACTTCAGTTAAATACATATAGATTTTACTCACCCAAAAGACTATTTATGTTCCTTTAGAGAAATAACAACAAGGAGACAGAGTTAAACAACTTTTAAGAAAAGAAAAATCCAAAAGATAGGCAAAGAATATCTGGGGTGTGGAGTGAGAGGAGAGCAGAGCCAACAAGAAGCTGTAGTATTTGAAATTAACTAATTTTTAAGTCTAGATTCCCTCCCACCAAGGTCCAACAGAATCTCTAACCTGATCACACTAAAAGCACCCAGCTACCTAACTAAAATACTATCTAGATTTACATATAATGACATTTAGAGCATAGGAAATCTTGAAGGTGTAACAGGTCCAACTGAGAAGATTAGGGATCTCTCCTTAGCAGAAATAGATGCCATAAAGCCTAGAACTCCTCATTTCTTTGACAAACCTACAAAGATCATCAAAGAGTTCAAATCAGCAGTAAAGATGTTTGACCCAGATTACACTGATTTCTTATTGCTGATGGAAGAGTTACTAACTAAGAGAGAGAGAAATGAGTTTATAGAGAAGACAAAAAAACAGTCCAGCTTTGAATCCATGGCCTGAGGATTATGAAGAAGTAGATTTGAATTCTGTTCCTAAATATAGAATGTTGAAACAAGCTAGGAAGTCAATTATTAAGGTCATGGAGAGGCATTCTCATGATCCTAATGACTGGTCAAAATTTGAAAAAGTCAACCAAAATCCAGATAAGACACCTGCAGAATTTTTAGATAGAATAACAGAGACTGCTGAAATCCATTTAAGTCTAGATGTGTTGGCTGATGAAACCAATAGGTGTCAGAATGTTTGTTGCCAAGGTGCTCAAGATCAAGATCTCAATAATATGCAGGAGTGGGTCAGATCAGGTTCAAGACCAATGTACAGTCAGGTAGTTAGTGGACAGAAAGATGACCAGAACAAAGGGGCATGTTCATTATGAAGGTGTACCCGAAGTTCAAAAGTTTTTGCAAAATCAAAGAAAAATAGATTGGATATTAATATAATTTAGTGTGATAAGGATAAAGATAATGAATTCGTGAATAATGTGATTGAAATAAATGATAATGTAATTAATGTTAATAGTTGTGAGGAAAAAGAAAATTGTGATGTCAATATATTTGGAAATTCTAATGATTGTGAAATAATAGAGAATAATGAAGGATGTAATACAGATAAGGAAAATGTGAATGTAAACAAGGACAATGATACTCTTACGGTAAAAACTAGGTTTAACCTATGTATTTTATCTGGGCTCAGTGGAAGGATGAGTAGGAGACAGGAATGGGGCAATAGATCAGGATCTTACAAGGTGTGGAAATACAGTTCAAGAAATGGTTTGGGCAGCTGACAGGAATGACAGTTGAATGCTAACTGCCTCACTGATCTGCCTAACAAGGGAGTCTGTGAAACAAACAAGTGACGGGATAATACAGGGATAAAAAGATTTATAAACACAGGGTTTTGATAATGATTGAGGGTCAGGGATAATGGGGAGAGGTCACACTAAATCTAACCACTAAAAATCACACAAGGGCTGGGATAATGGATTAATGCCTACACTGCACTAATCAGACTATTACAGACTAGAAGGGAAATGGGTCTCTCACAAAGTCATGTCCACTTCTGCTCCTCTTGATGGTACAGGAAACCAGTCCACAGGAAGGTAAATCCAGGAATGTTAATCAAGGAGCTTGTCTCAGACTGGGATGTCCACCAACCCAGCTAGATCTTCTTGCTCACTTGATGTTCCCTGGCAGGTCTTCCTACTTAATGACAACTTCACACTCCTTGGGCTCTTTACTGGGCAGGTAAAGGCAATCATACCCTCACCCTCGTCCAGCTTTCACCAGTGTCCCCAAGGGCAAACATTTTTCTTCCCTTCATTCCATTTAGAATTTCCATGGCTGACAGCCAAGGATTTTTACTCTTAGTCTGCCTGCTAAGTCTGCTTTCCTACTTTTAAAGTCTATTTCCTATTACAATATCAAACTAGAGATAAAAAGGAACAATTATAGTAGTGTAAAATCAAAAGAAGGTGTTAAAGGTGTAAAATCCTGGAAATATCATGCAATTCAAGCAGATGTGAGTTTGGATGGACAGGAAATATGTACTGTGTACTGATGTTACTGTGTACTGTGTACTGATTTTACTGTGTTAGCTCCTGTGTATAACTGAGGCAGGGGGATGATGAGCACCCACATCTCTACCTTGATAGACTCATGGAAGCAGGAGAGACCATACTTGGCTTTAGGGACATGAATGAGGATAACATCCAACATATCAGAAGGCCATTTGTAAAAGGCAATGCAATTCCCATTCGAATATACTTTTGTTTGAATTGCCCACAATGGGAATCCGTATCCCTCAAAGACCTTAGGAAAACTGCTTCTTACCTGCATGAGTCCAGAAAAACAGAGCCCAAGCAATCAAAAACCAATGATAAGGACAAATAGAAGGATACCATCTTTTCTGACTTGAAAAAACAGCTCCAGGAGGCAAAGAAATCAAAAGAGATTGAAGAAATTAAGAACATGGCTTTGCAAAAACAAAACCACAGAAGCCTGAGTAGACCACGACAATTCTATAGTAACAACAACAATGTCAAGAGGTGTTATTTGTGTCATAAACTAGGCCATATTGTCAGAGATTGTCACTACAAATCACAAATTAATTTTTACAACTGCAACAACTATAACAATAAATAACAACAGGAAAAACACCTTTTAAAACTCCAGATACAATAACAACAACAACAAGGGCAGTAACAAAAAAATATGGTAATAGTGTGAAATCAAGATGTTGTGACCACAACTGCTCCAATTTTAATAGTTCCCCAAATTTATCTGAGATGGAAGAGTAGATGAGCCAAGGAGTGAAAGCACATACTAGCTTATGAAACAAGGAAACAGCATTGATTATTGAAGCAAAAGACAAGGGCTATGACAGTGATAAGTCAAGGAAAAGCAAAAAAAGGAGCTAGAAAATACAGTAATAACTTATGGGCTTGCTAATAAAAACATGATTACAAGGAAAAGACTGAAGAAGAATTGCAAACGGAAAATGATATTGAAATAAAGGAGAGAATATATGGAATGGAAAACAGTAATTTAAGAATTGATGATAGGAAAGCATTTAAACCTATAAAAAACCTTGACTTAAGCTTAGTGGAAGTAGCACTGATCAGATCTGATAGTATTGGAAAAGATACACCATTGAAAACTTTAGATACTGTTGTATTTGGGAAGCACTATAAGATGATAGGGGTCAGCAGCAATGTAGTCTTATTAATCCTTTGATCTATGGAGGGACGGGACACAGACCCACAAGCAGACTTGATTGGAAGGGAGGGGCAGGATCTTGTCAAAGTGCTCCTTCACTTCCCCCCTCCCACAAGGCAATTGGAAAGTCAGTTACAGTATGAGAATGGTGGACAATCTGACTAGATATCTTCTGGGCCCAGACAGTAGGTTAGGAAAGACTAAACTCCTAAAGATGATAACTTTCTCTAAATTATTTCCCCACAGGAGTGTATTGGAGAAGCTTGATGTCTTTGAAGCTCACAGGCACAGAGGCTAGGATTAACTTCAGGCCTACACATAAGAGGAACTTGGCTCAAGGGTGTTATCAGTATATCCCCAAATTATATATCTAGGCACTGCTCCTAACTGACAAAGGTTTAATAATAAGTGGGAATGGGAAGGATGGGAGAAGGAGAAGGATCAATAAGGTCAGGGAAGCCCTCAAACAGTTATATCAAATAGCCCCTCCCCCAAAGGGGGTAAGGTATTTTGAATGGCTAGTCTGCTCTTTAACCCCATAATATTCTTCTTCTATATCAAGATAACAAAACTATGATAGACTGTGATATAGTTGAATGTCTAGCCAAAGTAAAGCAGCTTGGTATTCAGGAACTGAATGGTTCTGCTCAGATTCAAGATCCAAGACCCAAGACCAGCAAGCAGTGTGACCTGCCTTCCTCTATCAGGCCTCCAACTGCCTTTAACTGTACCCTCTCTTAGAGTTCTAGGGGAAACTATGGAATTCTGTGCTGTAGCCTGAACTCCACTCTGCAGCTTGAATCCCTCTCAGCAATATGGATCTCACAGTACTAATATTCAACCTTTACCATCATTGAATACATCTGTTCTAAACAAGCTACAACCCAAAACATCAATAACTATTAAGACTGTGGATCATTTGAATCATTCAATATTACAGCAAGGCAGAACAACAAAAAAACTGAATTTAACTGGGTATTCTAATAAAGATCTCATAGAGACATACATTTTCAGTAAGGGAGATAAACTCATGCAGACCATTGGGAAGGAAAGTGTAAAGTTCTCAGACATAGGCACAACCTTTTCTCTTTTAGTAGCTAGAGAAGCTGAAAGAAAAAATGAAAAGTCTAGCTGTTGCAGTAGCAAAGTGGCTTTGTATTGGAAAAAGGTTCAGGAAGGATCTCCCAAAAGAGAGTTGCAGATATAGAGAAGCTGCGCATGCCTAAGACCAAGAAGCAGCTATTTGCAATTTTAGGAATTATGGGTTACTGTAGACAGTGGATCCCAGGTTATAGTCTGATTTCCCAACCTCTGACTGACTTGAGTAGGAACACTTTCTCAGAACCTTTGAAATTCACACAGGAGCACAAGCATGCAATTGAAATTACTGTAACATAAATAATCTTATGTGGGGTGAACTGCATCACAGAACTCCACAGCACCCCCAGAACTCTAGGAGAGGGGGAAGATGGAGCAATTAAGAATGTGGGTATAAAAGCAGGACACCCAACTTGGCAAGATCACTCTTTGGGGGACAGAGGGAGCTGGGTAGCTGGAAGGGGTAAGATTATTTCTTCTCAGTAGCTTAACTTATCTCTAACCCAGAGAGCAGGGTGAATCATTGTTATATACTCCATCAGACTTTATCCAGAGTGGTTTCCCACAGCTGTGAGCACTGTGACAAAACCTTCCATGCAGTGATCCAGCCATCCCTAAACCAGTTCAGATCTATAATCAAGACCATCACTACCATCTTGGACTTGTTATTATTTGATTTTAGGTGATACTTTAGATTGTAAGGAAGTTTAGGGAGAAATAGTTTAATTCAGAGGCTTTCCCCTCTGGTGGGTTAGCTACTCTGATAGCACCTTGAAGATCTTAGATAAATTTTACCTCACCCTCAAACCTAGACTTTTCCCCTCCTTCCCAGTTTCCCTGAATTAATAAATCCCTCTTCTTGTTAATAGTGTGTGAGTGAAGTGTATGATTCAGGCTATATAAGCCAATTTCATACTTTACCTGAGTCAAATCTCCATCTTGGAAGATCTTGAAAGTAGTTGAGATACAGTGATCAAGAAAGATATTTGAAGACATCCTGAGCACATTAACCATCTTGAGTTTTGAGAACAAACCTCAAACAGTGGAAGTTGCCAATTTCTGTGGGATTTCTTCCTTTTTGCCATCCAATTTAGCCCTGTGAAAGCTAAGTCAGATATCCACCATTTCTGGACAGAGAAGGATTATGTTATTAGCAGTTACCAGAGGCTGCAACTGCCAAGGGAGGGGGTAGAGAAAGAATGCCATCAACTCATTCCCCTCCACCTAGTTAGAGGTGATACAGCCAGGGATTTGGAATCTGCTGAGACATCATTGCTAACTGGTCCCATTTTTACATGTGTTGGAAACATTCAAACCACGAAATAATACAGAATCACATGTGTCTGTAAATATTGGAGACCAGATCTATGACGTTCTGGTTGATATTGGAGCCAGTAAATTGTTTTGCAAAGTCTTCCTGAGAATTGTAGAGCTGTTGGTACAATGGAAGTAATGAGTACTACAGGTAAATCTCAGAGTGTAGCAAAATTATGACCTAAAATGATTACTCTAGGATGTCTATCTGTGGAATATGCATTCCTTTGTATGCCAGAATGCCCAATATATGTTTTAGGGAGAGATTTATTATGTAAATTAAGGACTACAATCTGATGAACTGAAAATGGTGCTATCTCTTTATATCTACCAGAAAAATCTCTGAAAGCATTTCCATTGCTGTTCTTAGATTCAGTCAGTATAGAGGGTTATACTGACTCACCTAGCTATTTTTCACAAATTCAAAATCGAGATCTTAAAACTATTAAATTCAAAAAAAGTAAATTGGCACATTTCGTGGATGATATTCTTCTTGTGTCCTCAAAAGCAAAGGTGTGTCTAAGAAATAGCAAGATTCTTTTGTCAGAATTATATAAGCATGGGCATAAAATCTTAAAGGCAAAATTACAGTGGGTTTTGCCTCAAGTACAAAATCTAGGTTTTGTATCAGAAGGTTCCAGAAGTATCACACAGAAAAGAATAGCTGATATCCAGAAACTAAGTGGTCCAAAGACCAAAAAGCAACTCAAGGCTATTCTTGGAACAAATAGATTCTTTAGACAATGGATACTTGGATATAGTGAAATCACAAAATGTCTAACAGATCTAACCTGGAATATAGTACCAGAACCTTTAAAACTAAAGCCTGATCATCTGGAAGCCTTAAATAAGATTAAAGAAGCTATTTCATCTGCTACAGCATTTGGAATCCCACACCATACAAAACCAATCCTGCTATTTGTTAATAAGATCAAAGGTGAAGCTTTTGGGGTACTTACACAGACTTTGGGACAAAGTTTTCATCCTATTGGATATTATAGTTGTCAGCTTCATCTAATAGCTGAAGGCTCTTTACTTTGTCTACTGGGGTTAGCTGCTGCTGCTGTGTTAGTCTAGAAGTCAGAAGATTTAGTTTTGGGATGTTCTTTAACTGTTGTTTACATCAGATAGAAGTACTAATGAGGAAATTTTGAACTCAAGCTCATTCAGATCAAAGAATTTCTAAGTATTAAATTATTCTCCTGGGTAGTGAGAACATCCATTTGAGGAGGTGTAGTGTATTAAATATAGCTACACTTCTTCCTGATTTGACAAAGAATGATGAACCATTACATGAGTGTGTGGAAGTTGTAGATCTAGTGGATATGCCTAGGATGGATTTGAAAAACACTTGTATTGAAAATCCAGACTTGGTATTATTTACTGATGGTTCTTCATATTTGTATATTGGAATTAGATGTACTGGTGCTACAGTGATCACAGAATTTGAGACACTGTAGTAGGGCTCATTACCTAGTAAGCTTAAGTGTTCAAGGAACAGAATTGGTGGCATTGAAGCAAGCCTGTTTTCTAGCTGATGGTAAAAGTGCTAATATATATACAGACTTTTGGTATTCATTTTTAGTATGCCATCCAACAGGAAAGATCTGGAAACAATGAGGTTTTATTACTGCATCAGGAAAACCAATTGCACATGCAGGAACAATAACTCTGTTGTTGGATGCTCTCCAGAAACATAAACTGTTAGCGGTAATCCATTGCAGAAATCATACTTATGGCAGAGATTCAGTCTCTAAAGGAAATCACAGAGCTGATGTAACTGCAAAATATGCTGTCCAGTATGCAATGAACTTGTCAACAATTGAGTCTGAAAATTTGGAAAGAACTTATGTAAACTTAGAAATCCAGAAATGGAAGGAGAAATTTGGAGCAAGGAAAAAACATGGAATATGGATTGCAGATACTGGAAAAAAAGCTGTTACCAAAAGATTTCTATACTTATTTGTGTTAAGCCATTCAGAGAAAAAAGGTCATTTTGGTACTCAAGCTATAGTAAATTCTAACAAAATGCAATGGGTTGCACAAGGAATAAGCATTGTTGCAAATAAGATCTGTAGTAGTTGTTCTGTTTGCCAAAAAAATTAATCAAGGTGCATTTAGGAAGAAAGGTTTAAATGGTAGACCTTTGTCATATTGTCCATTCTATAGTTTGCAAATTGATTATATAAGCATGCCAAAAGCTAGAAGGTATAAATTTTGCTTTGTCATTGTGGATATATTAACTAAGTGGCCTGAAGCTTTTCAATCTACTACAAATACAATTAACTTTGTGGTGAAAGTGTTACTTAAGGAAATTGTTCCTAGGTTTCGTGTACCTGTTACCATAGATTCCAATAAAGGATCACATTTCACTCAAGATATTCTTAAAAGAGTCTATGAGAATCTAGGAATAACAGTAACATAGCGCAACATAACATAGCGTAAATAACAAGATAACAAAAACATATACACAAAAACATGAGTATGGTTAGGATACATTGATTCACTAGTAGAACGAGTGAAACAATATATAATTAGTACCTAACTGTACGAACAATGTTATAATTAGTTATAGGATAATTACTAACAAAGCATAGTTAGTTACTTAGTATAGGATTTATTTAGTTTCAAATACTAATAACATAGGGTTCGTTTTAGAAGATTATATTGAGATAGAGCTATAGTTAAAGAGATTAGAGTTTAGAGGTTGATGAGATAAGATAAGGTACTAAAGAACATTATAAACTACATTGCAACGTACATAACATACATGCATTACATAAAACATTACATATCACAGATCACATATCACATAAATATGTAAATAGATATATAAATAAGTGTAAATATTTTGAATTATAGTAAGGTTTGTAAAATTATATTATAGTGTATGTATATATGTAACATGTATGCAATATTGTGTATATGTATAGCATACATGTATATATTGTATGTATGTATTATGTGTATATATGTGTATGTATGAAAAATTATGTATATAGTTAATATTTGATACTGGGTAAGTTTTATATACATAAAGTTCTATGTAAAAGTTCAGTTTTATGTAATAGGAATAAGATTTAATTTAGAATAAGATTGTTTTAAATTTTCATATACTTTAAATATATTTTCCATAAGTAAGTTTAATGGATTGGTTTAACTTTTATGTAAAACTTTATGCAATGTTGTGTTACTTGTAATTTTTTCAAAAAAATTTATACATAACAATAGTAATAGAATTTTTCTATATTAGTCTATAAGACTAATATTTTATAGTCATAATGTTTTGCCTGAAATGTTTGTATTTCTATTTTGATGTTTTGTTGTTAATTTCACTGATTTTGCTTTTGTATATGTTTGATTTGTACTTTGAAATTTGCAACTATTCATTGTATACTTTTCCTTTTTCCTCAGTAAAGAAAAGGATGTACAATAAATAAAGAGGCAATTTGTAAAAAATTACTCCAAAGTGATTGAGGAATGTTTTAAAATATTAGGCCAAACTGGCCTAATATGGACTTTGAGGAATTGTGCAAGGACACAGTGTATGTATCTAAAAGCTATGAACACAAAAATGTGGAAACAAATATTTTGGTAGCAGAATTACAGAAAGAACTAAAAACCTTAATGGAAAGACTTGTTAAACAAGAGAATGGAAAGCAAGCAGTGACCATTGTCCCTTTGGAGAAATCAACACATAAATCATTAATATGTTACTTCTGTGTTAAAGGGGGTCACATAATGATGAATTGTAGGAATTGGAAACAAGCAATTCAGAATAATAATTTCAGAAATAATAACTTTAGAAATAATAACTTCAGAAATTATAATTATAGAACTAATGCCAATTATAGAAATAATAACAATTATGGCAATAGCATTCCACTACCAAATCCAAATCAGGCAAACAACAACTCACATCAACAACAATATATCCAAAGTGGAGCTAGTCCATGCTATATTCAGGGAGAGACTTCTCCTCAGCCTATAAGAGCCCAAGGAAACCCCCAAAACACACCAAATGCCCAAAGATCATTATTAAGGTGTGAAGAGGAGTTAAGGACACTGGAATCAACCTTTGATTTCCAGAAATTGAAAAGGAATATTTCCCTTCCAACAAAATATTGCAAGTATTTGGGCGATTATTAGTGCCAGACATTGAAAAAATTCTCTTAGAAAGTTAAGCACTGGCTAATAAGCATAATGAAATATCCAAATTACTAGAAAATACTAACTTGGATTATTATTAAAGTTAATCCAATTTTGCAAATATGTATTTTTCTAAGGTAGCAGAAGCACCTCAAAATGACTTACAGTATTTGGAGTCTTACAGACACTACACTGTGATTGATTTAAATCTTTTGAATGGAAAATTTATGGCTTCATATTTAAATTGTTTGTATTGGTTAATCTATAATATACTGCCATGTTAAGAGAGCACCTTCTACCAATAATGAGTAATTGTTTTGATACTATTGTATTTGAGTAGTTGTTTGCTTTGAGATTTCATTCCTTTTTTTAAGTACATATATTTTGCTCATACTTTGCATTTTTAGCTTTTGTAATTTTGCTATTGATGTATATTCTGTCCCACTGTTTTTATTTGTATCATCCTGTATTTGACCCTGAGCATATACCTTTGTGGAAGTCCATAAACTAGTTGGACAGAAAATTTACATTGTGAAATTTGAAAAAAAAATGATATTTTTATTTGAATGTGTCTTACCCATTGCCTATTATTTTGTAAAACTTACTTTGCAAAACTCACTTGCACTCACAGTGGATCATGGCTATGTTAAGAAGGAAATGGATCTAAATTTCTGGGTAAGAACCCTTTATATTCTACCTCTCCTCAAATGACTTTGAGTAGAATATAAATATTTTTGTCATTGATTGTAAGACATATATATTTTTTTATTTTTAAGTCATTTTATAATTGTTTTTCCATGCATGTAGTATTTGAGTTTTCAGAAGAGCATGTCACAAATATTTCAATAACATTTTTTGATTTTGTACTAGTGTAGGTTTTGAATGTCCATTAATGCTGAATGTAACTGCCTGCTCAACAGCCTTAGAGATTGTTGAACCTGCCTCTGACTCTTTAACTATTATGGGACTTTGCTTCATAAATATGTCTGATTTTAAAAAAAGGGACCAAAAAAGGAGCACAGATTTCACCTACACAGTGACAAAAGAGCACACAGGTCAAAAGGAAACCAATCCAGGTTGGTATGATGAAATTCTGCACCAATATGAAAAGACTTGAACCATGTGTGAGACTTGAGGTTGTGGCACTTGACATATGTTAAGATGTAGGACTCCTTGTACTACACTCCTTGTGAAATGATTTCTATCAAATACCTAACAATTGGCTGTTCTGGCTTCCCTATCCCTGAGAAATGATGAAAGATCAGACCAAGAAACAAAGAAAAAAAATCTAGTCCCTTTTCCTTCTTTCATGCTGTGGCAAATGACTGTAGTCCTGGCTGCTGAGTGGGTAAGTGCATGGTGTCAGTAATGAATTACTTTAATTGGGTCATTATGCTAGGACCTGTTGTGATTTTGTTTTTCTTTATTTAGGATATTTTGTAATATAATATTTGGCACTTTTATGATTTTTTTATAATTTTGTTTGGCAATGATTCCTATGCTTCATACCTTAATCATATATCCCTGTGTGATTTTAATGTTTCTTTCTATCCTCCTCAAGGGGAATGTGTTATTATTTTGTAATGAAAAGTTTGTTATTTTAAGTAATTTTAAGGATAAGAAATTTGCTTCCTCCCAGAATTCAGAGACTGAACTCCTTGTGGAAAATACCATAGAGATCCCCATGGAGACCACACACTGCTCCAGGAGATCCTGAGAAAACTGGATATGCAAGACTGAACTTTGGGGGGAGTTTTTAAATTCGTTTGTTTTTGTTAAAATGCATTTGTTTTTATTAACTGCACTTGTTTTGTTTAATGCTTATATTTTTGTATGTTGTATGAAAGGAAACTGCACCCTAATTGGTTTTGTTCTTGTTTCCCTTTTGTTTCCTTATCCCCAAATTCTTGTATTCTCCCCTTCTACAAATTGTACATATCTTTAGTTTGCAATGTTTGAAATGATTCATTGGGGAGACTGGTCCCCCAAAGGATCATGAGGGGATGTGTATTTAAAAAAATTATACCCTGGGGACTTCTTTCCCCATCATTCTTTACTCTTTCCAGGGTTCCCTTGTCTTGTGTCTCATTGTTGCACCCTGGCATGGATTTGTTTATAAATTTTCTGGAACCCATGCTGGAGGGGCTTTTTGGCTTTGGCTTTGGCTTGAGCATGGTAGGCTTCTGGTTCTCTGGCTTTTTGCTCTGCTTACTTGGCTGAAGGAACCCCTTTTCACTCTCATTATTTTGTTATTAAATACTATGAATTTAAATACTTGGAGTATTTATTCACTTTTAGTCTTACACTTTCTCATATGTATTTCACCTTTAAATGTCATGATATTGAGCTAAATAAATATTAAATTATTTTCCAGGTTGTTTCTGTAACTGAATGACCAACCTAAAGAATTACATTAAAGCTCATATTCAGAAGGCCACTAAGTGATTATGCTTTGTTTTGTTTGTTTTGTTGTTGTTCTGCCTGCTACAGGAATTGAAAATAATACTTGGAAAGTTTCATCATTGGAGATTGTACTCACATATGGATACCTAATCTAGTAAAAAATGTATTCATAGTATAAGTTCTCATTTCTATTCACATTCATTTTTATTGTTCTCAATACCTCTATTCATGATATTCTAATCTATCTTCCACTAAACTGTCAAAGTTATCTTCCTAAAGAATTTTTGACTACATATTATATATAGTAAATAAAATTGTGAATTCTTATTCCTTCCAGCATGAAATATGGAAAATTTTTGGCACTGCAAATCATTTGCAGGATTCATGAACTTTAGTTCCCTCCATATTTTCTATAATTCAACAATATTTTCCATCTTATTTGAGTATGGTATTCAAAACTCTTATTATTCTTTACATACCCTTCTACATTTTCAGAATTCTTATATCATATCTTAATCACCAACTCACTCTTTCTCTCTCTGTCTCTCTAAATTTCTCTCTGTCTCTCTCTCTCTCTGTCAGAAACATACACACACACACACACACGCATGCATGCATGCATGCACACCTACCTCACATACTCTTTGATCCAGTTACTCTAGCTTCCTTTCAGTTCCATGAACAACACACTCTACCTTCTTACTCTAGACATTTTCTATAGCTGTCTTCCATACCTAGAATGTTCTCTATACTCATCTATGTCTTTTAGCTTATTTCAATTTCTTCAACCTCCAACCAAACCCCCCAAGAAGTCTTTCCTAATCTTTCTTAATTCTAGTGATTTCTTTCCTAATTACTTCCTATTAATCTTTTATATACCTTGTTTTTATCTAACCACTTGCCTTAGTCATTAGATGATGATTTCTTTGAGGGCAATGATTGCATTTAGCTTTTCTTTGTATTTCCAGTGTTTTGTACAGTGCCTACAACTTAGGTGGTTAATAAATGTTTATTAAATGATTGACATTTTCTAACTCATGGCACCATATCTCTGGAGTTTGAGCCTTTTAAAAGACTATGCCTCGGGGCAGCTGGGTAGCTCAGTGGATTGAGAGTCAGGCCTAGAGACGGGAGGTCCTAGGTTCAAATCTGGCCTCAGACACTTCCCTGGGCAAGTCACTTGACCCCCATTGCCTACCCTTACCACTCTTCCACTTATAAGTCAATACATAGAAGTTAAGGGTTTAAAATATATTAAAAAAAAGACTATGCCTCATTCTAGAATGTTTATTTCCTCATTTCTACTTTATTGATTCCTTTGAGACTCAAATAAAACCCCATACTTTGTAAGAAGTCTTCATTTTGCTATCCCACTACCAGTGCCTTCCCTTTGGAAATGAGCATTTACTTTCACTGTGTGAAAATTGTTTTCACATATTTCCCATGTATTTTCTCACAGTATGAATTACTTGTATGCAAAGGAAAGGTAGTACCTTTTATAGCATAGTATCTGCTAGATAATGTGGTTGTAAATGCTTGTTGAACAGATTAAGGAAATAACAGTAATCTTATTTTCATAATAAATTAGATTAATTACATATAAGAGGTTAACTTTAAAAAATAAAAAAAATAAAACCATGTCAAAATAAAAATAAATTTATATTGCAATAATAAACTCCTTTTAAAATTATTAAGATTATAAGAAAAAATGGAAAAGTAAAGTATATTTATGAGTAAATACATGCATCTAAAATTGAAATGTTGATAACATTTAGAGCAAGTATACTATTGGTAAAGTTTAGTTGCTTTCCTCCTTACATCTTTTGTTTTCTACCATAGAATTTGATAAATTTGTCCCTATTACACAGATTCCTTTTGACAAAGAGACTTTCATTTCAGATGATTTAAATTTTATTACATAAATTAAGGGATTCTCTATAATGTTTATAATGTAGTGTCCCCTAATTGATTCAGGTCAATCTGATGGTTACCAATTAAGATTTAAGATTACTCTTAAGATTACTATAAGATTACTATTATAGAAGAAATATAAAATATGCCACTTGAAATAATCCCTACTTCTATTTAAATTTACTATCATAGTTTTATACAACTTAATCCCAAAAGAAGCTCATTAATTGCAGTATATAAAGAATATTCACCAAGGACAAATCTTCAATTCACGTTGGTGCAGCTTTCCTGCCTCTGCCTATTACTTTGACTCAATTCAAATTAAAAAGCATTTGTAAAATAAAATTTTGTTCAAATAATTAGATATAAAAAGAGAAAATCATAATAGTCTCTGTTTCCAAAGAGTATCAGTATTCCACTCTAGCAAAAGACAAATCTTCAATTCATGTTGGTGCAGCTTTCCTGCCTCTGTAGCTGCTATACTTGCATGCCATTGAAAGCTTGTTAAAAGTCTGAAGAGGCAATAAATGTTTATGAACTAAACTTATTTACTTAGGTGATCAGGAAGGTTTATTAATAGCTTATGAAAGAGTCTTATACCTTTATGTAGTCATTATTCTACTGAAAATTATTCTTCTAAAAGAATAAAAAACTAACTGAATTCCATAATCCATGTGATAGAATACACCATTATAATAACCATAATGAGTTACACCATATCCTATAACTTCAAATATTTAAGATAGAATTGTCTTATAGCTGTAGTTGAGTACAGATCAGACTTCAGGATATATAGAAAAAAAGTTTTATATTTCAGCTCAGAAGCCATGAGTTAAAGTCTCATCTGAAATAATTTCTATTCAATTTTGCCTGTTACTCTACCTCAGTAAGCCTCAATTTCCTTTATTTCAAGAAAACTCATTAAGTTACAGTTTTTATTATTTATCTTACAACTTTAATATATAATTATTTTATAAATGATATAGTACTTCCAATCATATGTGAGCTTTTGCTAGAGTGGAATACTGATACTCTTTGGAAACAGAGACTATTATGATTTTCTCTTTTTATATCTAATTATTTGAACAAAATTTTATTTTACAAATGCTTTTTAATTTGAATTAAATTGAGTCAAAGTAATAGTTTTGTTATCATGTTTCTGAATCAAGGAAATAATTAATTAAATTGGAATTCCATACAATTGCTCAAGAAAAAATCACTTAATTCTGAAATTTTAGTTTTTGTTCTAGCCAGCAATTTCAAACATACAAATGTATATTATAAAAATACCACCACCTGTCTCAGATTCTTATAATTGAAAAAATGTTACTTCACATTATTTCACCGAAACATGAAATAATAAACAAGTTAGATAGAAATGAAATGAAATAATCACAAGTTTAGCTAAAATTCCTAATATATTTAATCTGTTGAAATATGATTGGAAGAATATGCATAATAATGACTAATAAATCCAAAATAAGAAAGGAATTCAAGAAAAATCCTAGAGAAGGGTAGTAGATTTGATATTTTACTGTTCCTTAACTAAAAGTTTTAAAGTTTGGAAGTATAAATGTTTATAACAAAGCAGGGAGAATGAAATTGGGTCCTTCTTTGCAATTCTATAAAAATTCATATACTCATCCTAACCAATTAAAATACAAGAAAAATGAAATTAATAAATCATATATTCTAGTGTTTATGGAAACAAATAATTTCATCTGACCAGATTTTTTAAAAGAATATTTTTCCTTTAGCATTTTTTAAGATCATAGCATCATGGTTCAGCTGATCATAAATCTAGATCTAGAAGAGGCCTCCTAAGTCATATGGCAATAATGTCTTTCTATGACAAATGAAGAAAATGACCCAAAGAAGGTTACATGTCTTATCCAAAATCACACAGAGAGTGATTGTTAGAGATGGCATTTGAACCCCAGTGAACTGATTTTATACTGAATACTATCCAATGGGATATGATTTGAAGCCTAAAATTTTCTTGAATAATGATATTCTATCACATAAATTTAAAAAAAAAATCCTTACCTTCCTTCCATCTTGGAGTCAATACTGTGTATTGGCTCTGAAGCAGAAGAGTGGTAAGGGCTAGGCAATGAGGGTTAAGTGACTTGCTCTGGGTCACACAGCTAGGAAGTGGTTGAGTCCAGATTTGAACCTATGACCTCCCGTCTCTAGGCCTGGTTCTTAATCCACTGAGCCACCAGCTGCCTCACATAAAAGTTTTAACTATTAAGTTTCTAATAAATTTATAAAACTGAGTTTTTTAGATTTCTAATATAAAGAATCCCGAAGATGATGATGACAAAACAGGTTTTCAAATTTGAAAGGAATCAGAAGACCATGAGTTAAATCTTTACATAAAACAAAAAAGCTAATATGCTACATAACTGAGAAGAGTATATCTAGTTTTTCATTCAAGACATCTGACTTTATTATAATTCAAGGGGAAACTACTGTTTTTAATTAGGAGCATATATTTATATCTATTAAGAAAAGATGTTAATGAATATAAGGCTCAGTAGACACATAGTATGGAATGGACCAATCATGTCTTAGATCAGGGACAGAGGAAAATAACTTATATTTTTCAAAATATTTATACAGCTCTCTTTGGTTTGGCAAAATATTTGAAAATGAGTGAATGTCCATGAATTGGGGAATTGCTAAGCAGTGTGTGTTATATGATTGTGATGAAATACTATTTTATTATAAGAAATGATAAGCATGCTAATTTTAATAAAACTTGGAAAGAACTACATGATATAATGAACAGTGAAATAAGTAGAACCAAGGGAACAGTATAAACAGCAAGAGAATTAATTCATAAATGATAAATTGTGGATGTTACCTCCAGAGAGTTAACTGAAAGGTTAAAAGATCAAAAACATAATTTGTATGAACATGTCTGTCTTCCAGATGATTCCTTCTATGATTCAGGGAGAATAGTGACAAAGTGGGATAGTTGGGAATAAATTCTAGAAATAAAATCTATTTATAAACAAATTTATCAATATTAAAAAAAGAAACATCTAAAAAAGACAAATAGATAAATATAAACAGAAAAAGAAAAACTCAAGATTATCATTGAGGTTAAAATAATCCCATCCCTCCATGAAAAAGTAATTAACTAGAATATTTAAGATACTTATGATACAAAAAAGGCATTAATATAATTAAAATAATCAAAGGAATAATTGGGATAAATTGATTACATTGTTAACAAGAGTGTAATAACTAAGATGCTTAAGGTGTCTATGAATAGGAGCATATATAGACAGAAAGTAAAAAAGTAAGTTGAATATGATGAGATATCCAAAAATAAAAATCACAGGATAAAAAATGAGAATACACTTGGAAAAGGGAAAAGCAGATAAAGTTGGGGATAAATTATCTCAGTTGAGGAGGCATGTAAGAATCAATAAAGTAAAAGCAAAATCAAAAGGAGTTCAAGCCAATGCTTGAACCCCATTTTCATCATAAGTGACACAAATTGGAATCAAATCTTCAGTTAATATAGAAATCAATATGAAATTAAGAAGTGAAAAAAAGAACAACAGATAAAGGGAGGAGAACAAAAGGAAGAGGAAAATGGGTAGTTGAGTAAATAGAAGCAAAACTTTTGTGAACAGGAAAAAGCCAAAAAGAGAAGAGAAAGATGAAAATGGGGAAAAAAAGATGAAGGGAAAAGCACTATTGATAACCATAACTGTGAATTTGAATATGATGAACTTACACATAAAATGAAAAAGGATAGCAGAGTGGATTAAGTGCCAGTATCCCAAAATTTGATGAATAAAGATTCCAGAAAATCATTTAAAGCTAGGAGACACACAGGTTTAGCTAAAGGGAATTTTATTTGTTTGTTTATTTTTTAGAGCAAATGAAGCAATTATAATATCAAACAAAGCAAAGGGGCAAACTGACCTAATTAAAAGAGATAAAGAAGAAAATATTGATAAAAGAAACCATGTATGATTGAGTAATAAAAATGTATGAAACAAATGGCATAGCTTTCAGATTCCTAAAGGAGAAATTACATGAGATGCAAGAGAAAATAGACAATAAAATATATTAGCAGAAGATATTAACTCTCCCATCTCCTAATTAGTGAATAGAATCTTGGAAAAGTTAGACTTGATAGACTTTTGGAGAAAACTGAATGGGAATAGAAAAGAATATTTTTCCTTGCCTGAATGTGACATATTCACATATCTTTTCACACAATGCATAAAAATCTCACAACCAAATATAGGAAAAAAAAAAGAAATATTGAATGTATTCTTTTCAGAACATGATGTTATAAAAATTATACTGAATGAAGATATGGAGGAACAGGATAAAAAATAATTGGAAACTGAACAACTTTATCTTAAAGATTGTATAGGTAAAAGAATAAATCACTGAAACATTCAACAATTTCATGAAAGGGAATGACAAAAAGGAGACAACCTAAAAAAATTGGGATGCATCAAAACTGTACATAAGGGAAATATTCTAACTGCATTCATCAATAAATCAGAGAAAGGACATATCGATGAGTTGAATAGGTAACTAAAAATAACTGGGAAAAGTAAAAATTAATCCATCCTTATTAAACAAATTAGAAACCCAGAAAATCATATGAAAGATTAACAAAAATGGAAAGAAAATCAATTGAACAAATAAATAAGACAAGCAGTTAGTTTTATGAAAAATAAGAACACTAGAAAATATTAGAATAAATGGAACATTCCTAAAATGTTTAAAAAATCTATCTAAAACAATCAGCAAATATTATGTTTAATGGAGATAAGCTAAGAACCAACCCAATAACATTGAGTGAAATAAGGATTCTCATTATCAATACTGCTATTTAATGTTTTGCTAGAAATGGTAGCTATAGCAATATAAGAAGAAGGAATTGAAAGAATTACAATAAGCAATGAGAGAATGAGATTATTTGTAGCCAATCTGATGGTATACCCAGATGATAATAGAGAGTCAACCAAAACAACTAATTGAAACAACTTAAAACTTTAGTGAAGTATCAGGATATAAAATAAACCCAAATAAATCATCAGCATTTCTCTATATTGCCAATAAAAATTGATAGTAAGAGATAAAAAGAAATTGCATTTGAAATAACAGTAAATAATATAAATACCTGAGAATCTGCATGCCAAGATAAAGCCAGAAACTACCTTTACCTAAAAATGTTTCACAGATCAAGAAAAAATATTAACAAAATTCATCTAGGAGAAGAAAATGCCTAGAATATCAAGGAAATTAATGAAAAAATGAAAGAAAGTGACTTAGCTATACTGGGTATCAAATTATATAATAAAATAACAACAATGAAAACCATATCTAATCATATAAGAAATATAGTGGAAGACCAGTGGAATTGATTAGGACTCAACATCCAATGGTAAATAATGATAGCAGCATAATGTCTGATAAACCCAAAGATCCAAACTTTTAGAAAAAATAACTTTCTTTTTTACAAAAATACTGGAAAAACTGGAAAACAGAATTGCATTAATTAGGCATAGGTAATACCTCATATCATATAACAAGTTCAAGTCAAAATGGATAGAAGATTTAGAAATAAAGGTGGTTTTCAAAGGTGAAATAAAACTGGGGGAACACAAAATAGTTTCCCTATGAATAGGGAAAGAATTTAAGTCAAAACAAGAAATAGAAAACATTAAGAAATGTAACATTAAATTTAATGTTTATTATTATTAATTTTAATTATTAATTATATATAGTTATAAGTAATAAATATATTAAATTTAAATGACATTATTTTTTTTTAAATTGCACAAACAAAAATCAATGCAAATAAGGTTAAAAGGGAAAAAAAATAAACTGGGAAATTTTCATTAGCAAGTATCTGTGACAGGATTATTTTCTCAAATATATGGAAAACTGATTTAATTTTAAAATAATAGAAAGCGTTCCACCATAAACAAATAGTCCAAGGATATGATCAGGCAATTCTCAAAAATGTGGAAGAAATTAAAATTATATTTAGTCTTATGAAAAATGCTAAAGATCACTTCTAAAGACCTGAAAATTAAATCAATATTGAGGTACCACCTCATAACTATGATAATTCCCAATATGACCAAAAAGGAAAATGATAAATGTTTGAAGAGAAGTGGAAAAATCTGGACAATAATACACCACATGTGTATTACCTGTCCAGCTGTGAATTGATGCAAACATTTTGCTGAGCAGTCTGGAACCATACCGAAAGGACAATAAAATTGTCATATCTTTTGATCTAGCAATATCACTACTAAGTCTCTATCCCAAAGAGATTAAAGCTAGTGGGGAAAAAATCTGCTTATAAAGATATTGAGAGCATTTCTTTTGTAATAGCAAAGAATTGGGAACTGAAGGAATGTATATCAGCTGGGGAATGGCTGAAAAATTTGTGGTATATATATATATATATATATATAGGTAAGGGTGGGCAATGGGGGTCAAGTGACTTGCCCAGGGTCACACAGCTGGGAAGTGGCTGAGGCTGGGTTTGAACCTAGGACCTCCTGTCTCTAGGCCTGACTCTCACTCCACTGAGCTACTCAGCTGCCCCCTATGTGGTATATATTTTTAATGGAATCCTATTGTGCCATAAGAAATAACGAACAAGATGATTTAAAACAAACAAAAAAAATGTAGAAAGCTATATGAAATGATTCATACTGAAGTGGGCAGTACCAGGAGAACACTGTACACAATAACAACAATGATGTATGATAATCAACTATGAACAAGTTAATTATCATCAGCAATGCAAGTATACAGGACAACTCCAAGGGACCCCTGATGAAAAAGGATATCCATCATCACAGATGGAACAGAAAGAGTTTGAAAATGGATTGAAATATAATTATTTTCACCCCATTTCCTTTATTAATTTTATTTTTCTGAAATATAAGCAATGTGCACCTTGTTTCACAGTATGACAAACATAGAAATATGCATTATCTTCTAATGATGTAGGGAAGGGTGGAAGAGAAAGAACATAGCTATCAAAATGTCATAAAACTAATATCAAAAATTATATTGACATGTAGTTTTAGCCTTGTAGAATTTTCATGGATAAAATTTGTTGCATTGGCTTTCCCCAGATCCAAAAAGTTTATGCTCTGACTTTCTGACCACATTAAGACTTTCTATGGAGAGTATGGAGAGCCTTCAGGACCCAGATATTGCATGATGTATATATGTTAGGCCTAAATCTGATTTCCACAAGGCTTACTATGCAATGAAGTTGACTTTGTCCTTAGACTTCAATATGACCTCTTGTGCAGTTTTGTGGCAGCTGGTGTCTCTTACTATACTTTCTTATTGCCTTTCTTCATCATTATTTAATTGTTCTTATGTAAACTTTATTTAATTGCTCATATATGAATGTTAATTGGGTAGTCTGCCACCTGTTCAGGAAACCGTTTTGCTAAAAGTTCACTAAAATCACTATTCTTCGGCAAGTGGACTGAGATAAAACTTTGAACTATTAGGAAGAGGAAATTATATAAAAAATGCGAATGAAAACAATTACGAGATACCTATTATCAGATTGGATAAAATGATAAAAGACCAAAAATGAATAATGTTGGAAGGGATGTGGAAAAAATAGGGACACTAACACCATTTGTGGAAATGTGGACTGATCAAACCATTTTGGAGTACCATCTAGAATTATGTCCAAAGGATTATAAAACTGCATATACCTCTTAACCCAACAGTGCGATTATTAGATTTATTTTCTAAGGTGATCATGGAAAAATGAAAAGAACATGTATCTTCTTAAATTTTTATAGCAGCTCATTGTTTTGCCAATGCACTTGAAATTGTTATGATCAAAATAGGGACCTGGACAGAGTTTTAATGGTTTATTAATAAAATTGAGAAGGTGAGAGTGAGAGAGAGAGGGGATATCGATAGTTTTCTCTTAAGGATGGATTAACCTGGTTATATAGTCTCCATTTAACTGGCCTAAGGCCTATATTATTCTGCAACAGTGCCAACCCTTAGTCAGTTCAAGAGAGAAAGTAAAAAAAATAAACCCTGTGCTTTCCCACTTATCCCTTTTAAATCCCACTAGCTCCTCTCTCCATAGCAGCATTGCACACTTATGCTACGGATGATGCCAGTGGATGTCAGGGAATGCTCAGGCTAACACTAGGGGATGTCATTAGATATGGTATTACAAATGCAACATCCAATGGAGGGAGGTCATTTTCCTCATACAAAACTGAGAGGATACACATCAAATAGGGAATGATTAAACAAATTGTGGTATATGATTGTGATAGAATGGTACTTAGCTATGAGAAATGACATGCAGGTTCATAAAAAAAAAAAAAAACATAGAAAGGACTGGTTCTGGGTTAAGATGGCGGCAGAGTAAGAAGCAGCTCTTAACTTCTCCTGACCAAAACACACAAAACTCCTCAAGGGGACATAAAAACAAGTCCAGACAAATGGAGGAACCCCACAACAGGGCACAGCATGGAAGGTATGTGGAATCGAGGCATTTCCATGCTATAAAGGGGTGAAACAGCTCTCATTAAATCGCGGGCTGAGCTACCACCCCACCCCCACCCCCTCCACACACAACACCTATAGCGCCGAAGCCAGCTAAAAAGAAATAGAGCAAGTTTGGGGCACCCATCGAGTCATTGGCAGCTACAGGGCCTGTTCCTGAGAGCAGCAAGATTTAGGACCCCAAAAAGCTAACGAACGCACACAAAATTTGAGCTCCGGAGCAGGGCGCCGAGAGGGGACGCAGGACGCAGAGCACGGGCTCAGAACACAGGCACAGGTGGAGGCGTGGCACGGGGCAGACACAGCCACAAGCTAAAGCTCTGAAATTCTGAGTGGGGAACCAGTGCAGACGGGTTTACGACTGTGGAAGCAGCGCCCTGAGACTTGTAAAGAAACCTCCAGCAGAGGATCAAGCAAGGGGGTCCACCAGGGGGCTTGACCGCGGACAGACCCTGAGCTCGAGGATAAACCTGAGAAGCTGCTGGCCTAATGATGGCTACCCAGTCTCAGGAAGTTCAGAAGAGAAGGATTAACAACAAGAAAAAGAAGTCTTTAACACTCGACAACTTTTACACAGAGAAAATCCAGACAACCGAGCAAACAGAGGAGGAGAACAAACAAGTATTGGACCCTCCTCAAATAAGGAAAACTCCTCACAAGCCATTGATTGCTCATGTGTAGGATGAGCTAACATAATAAAAATGACAATTCTACACAAATTAATTTACCTATTTAGTGCCATACCTATCAAGCTACCAAAAAACTTCTTTACTGAATTAGAAAAAACTTTAACAAATTTCATTTGGAATAACAAAAGATCAAGAATATCAAGGGAAATAATGAAAAAAATGTGAAGGAAGGGGGCCTAGCAGTACCAGATATTAAACTATACTATAAAGTAGCAGTCATCAAAACAATATGGTACTGGCTAAGAGATAGAGAGGAGGATCAATGGAATAGACTTGGGGTTAATGACAGCAAGACAGTGTATGATAAACCCAAAGAGCCCAACTTTTGGGACATGAATCCACTTTTTGACAAAAACTGCTGGGAAATTTGGAAAACAATATGGGAGAGATTAGGTCTAGATCAACATCTCACATCCTACACCAAGATCAATTCAGAATGAGTGAACACCTTGAATATAAAGAGGGAAACTATAAACAAGTTAAGTGAACACAGAATAGTTTACTTGTCAGATCTGTGGGAAAGGAAAGACTTTAATACCAAGCAAGAGTTAGAGAAAATTACAAAATGTAAATTAAATGGTTTTGATTATATTAAACTAAAAAGTTTTTGTACAAACAAAAACAATGTAGTCAAAATCAGAAGGGAAACAACAAATTGGGAAAAAATCTTTATAATGAAAAACTCTGACAGGGGTCTAATTACTCAAATACACAAGGAGTTAAAACAATTGTATAAAAAATCAAGCTATTCCCCAATTGATAAATGGGCAAGAGACATGAATAGGCAATTTTTAGGTAAAGAAATCAAAAGTATCAATAAGCACATGAGAAAGTGTTCCATATATCTAATAATTAGAGAAATACAAATCAAAACAACTCTGAGGTATCACCTCACACCTAGCAGATTGGCTAAAATGAAAGAAGGGGAGAGTAATGAATGTTGGAGGGGTGTGGCAAAATTGGGACATTAATGCATTGCTGGTGGAGCTGTGAACTGATCCAGCCATTCTGGCTGGCAATTTGGAATCATGCTCAAAGGGCTATAAAAGAATGCCTGCCCTTTGATCCAGCCATACCATTGCTGGGTTTGTACCCCAAAGAGATCATAGATAAATAGACTTGTACGAAAATATTTATAGCTGCACTTTTTGTGGTGGCAACAAATTGGAAAAGGAGGGTATGTCCTTCAATTTGGGAATGGCTGAACAAACTGTGGTATATGTGGGTGATGGTATACTATTGTGCTAAAAGGAATAATAAACTGGAGGAGTTCCAGGCGAACTGGAGAGACCTCCGTAAACAGATGCAGAGCAAGAGAAACAGAGCCAGAAGAACATTCTACACAGAGACTAATATACTGTGGTAAAATTGAATGTAATGGACCTCTGTACCAGCAGCAATGCAATGATCCAGGACAATTCTGAGGGATTTATGGTAAAGAATGCTACCCACATTCAGAGGAGGGACTGCAGGAGAGGAAACATGTAAGGAAAACAACTGCTTGAACGCATGGGTCGGGGTGGACATGATTGAGGGTGTGGACTAGAAACTACCACACCAATGCAACTACCAACAGTTTGGAAATTGGTCTTGATCAAGGACACATGACAAAACTAGTGGAAATGTGCATCAGCCATGGGTGGGGGTAGTGCGGGGGGTGAAGGGGAAAGGAGGAGGATGAATCATGTAACCATGTTAAAAATGAATATTAATAAATGTTTGAAAGAAAAACATAGAAAGACCAAATTGAAATTATGAATATTTAAATGATCAGAACTAAGAGAAGATTATATATACCAACTTAAATAATGTTTTAAGAATGACTCCTGTTGGTCCACCCCTAGAAGAAGAAGTAATAAATAGGACTGAGGCAGCCATAAAATTTTGTTTTAAGAATGACTCATGTTGGTCCGCCCCTAGAAGAAGAAGTGATAAATAGGACTGAGGCAGCCATAAAATTTTGTTTGATAGACTTCCTTCTGGCAGACCAAGAAAAAGTATAAAACTCTTACCCAATGTAATAAAATCTGAGAACTTCAAGTGGCCACAACATCAGTATTCCTAGAGGGGACTGAAACAGTTAATGGTCATGAAATTTTGAGGGACATAACTTTGACCATATCATATTTAATATAATGGAAATATAGTGTAGTAGAAATAACTAAAATTGGAATTCTCAGCTTAGAGAACTGGACTCAATAGAACATAAATTGCAATTGTGCTTTGTTACTTATTGTTTGTGAGATATTAGGCTAGTTATTTAAGCTCTCTAAAACTCAATTTATTCATGTTTAGAATGAATGAGTTATGCTAGATGACCAGTATGAGTTATCTTTTGCAAGTAGCCATCTTCTACAAACTGTATCAAGATGGGGTTCAGAGTTTAGAATCCCAAAGGAGGTATGTGATAGATGAGAGACCATTTGACCAATTCTATAAAAAGGAGGTGACATCCAGGCAAACAAACTCAGTCCTGAGTTTTGGGTGGAAAGGGTTGAAGGGAGCTTAGGTAGGTCGCCGTTTGAAACTTCACCAGGATTGTGTTGGTCTGATTAACAGTGGCTGGGTCTAGCAACTTAGGTCAATACCTATCATTGCTTGCACTCTGCAGCTCATTTATACATCATCATCAACCAACATCAACAATGACTTCAAGAAGTCATCTTTGAAGAAGCAACAGCTACTTGCCTTCACCTAGTTTAGCTAGCATTGTCATCCATCAGCTAGCAGGCAGAAGTTGTAAACAAGCTAGTGAGAATTCCATTAGAGGCTTTCCTGGGGGTAATGGGCTAATTCTCACTCATTAAATTAGTCTTAGGTTTCCCTGAATTCTCAATCCTTCCCCTTCATTCCTAAGTTCCCCATGCCAACAAGTTATACCTTTATTAGCTAATTAAAAGTTACCTTTTGAAGAAACTGAAGTCATCTTGCTGTTCTGGTTCATCAACTCCAGAAGAACCTCCATATTGTTCATTTTGGCAGTTGAGAGAGTCTCTCTGTAGTGAGGAATTTCATAGGTTTTCCACTAATTGTAGCCTGTGATTCATTCCTTGAAAACTTAAGATATCTCTAACCATTGGCAGCCATAGCATCTTAGTCATACTTACACTTAAAGATATCTAGTTGTTTACCACAAAGGAGTCAGTGGGCTTGGGCCCTCTTCTGCCTTGCTAGGGAATTGATTCTACTGGTCCATCCCCCATGGGTCAGAGCTGTGAAGCTGCAGAACAGATAGCAGCTTGAAAATAATTCTAACACCAGTAACTTATAACCCAGGTCTAGATCCTATGACCTCTCTCTTTTTCTCCATTTCTGTCTCTGTCTCTACACCATTTCTCTTATCTTATTACACACATACACACACGAGCACACACACACACACACATTCTGAAAACAAGCAATGAACAGAAATATATTTGTTAAGTTATAACTTATAAAACTAATAAATTAGGAAAATAAATCTTCATGTAAATAGCCTTCATGTGTATTCACAAAGGAATGAGGGGAAAAGGATAAGTCTATTTAGACCAACTATTTTATATACTGGTATTTTTTGCCTCCCATAGCAGATGAATATATTGTCATTTAAATGTAGCTTGGTCACTCAACTTGTTTAGCTTTGCTTTGGTTTAATATTTCCTTTTTCAAGACTGAGCTTGCACAGAAAAAAAGGAACTTAAATTAGCAAGTAAAACAAGGTATGAACTCAATGTCATTTGTAAGAACTAAAGAGAGCTTATAGACATTTATAAAAATAATACATAGAAAATTTTCAAAGATTCTATGAGAGCAGTTAGCATCATCTGCCAGTCTTCATAAGCCTTTTTCATTCATCAATTCAATGAATGAATTACATGCATTTCAACTGTGGAAGGTTAGCCACAATAATATAGTCTGTGTATTATTAACAACTGAATATAGAGTTGGAAGGCATAATATAAAAAATACTTTCATTTACAAAAGAATTATTAAATTACTTTACCTTGTAATATGGATAATTAATTTTAAAACAGTAAGATTTTTGTAGTTGAACAATTTTCTAATATTTTAACATCAGATACTATTATTCTTCTTGATAAATGTGATAAGTTAGGAAACGATGTAGGATATTTTATTTTTCCATCAATTTCCTATCAGTGCCATCATGAATATTTCTCTATTGAATTAATAACTAACTATATTTTCTAAGCTTTATCTCAGACATATACTTAGAAATATTTAAAATTGAATTAGAATAGTATATGCTCAAATATAAGACAATTCTCAAAAGATTATTAAGTCAAAATAATTCAGCAGTAAAAGATGTCAGTGAGAACAGAATTATTGCATATTTTTTACTGACAATCCATAGTATATAATATTTATCTATTTATATATATAGTAATACATATATAAACAACTGATTGTACATATGTATATATGCATAGATATGAATCTGTGGATTCATATAAATATAATGTTAAATATTAATATATGTATATGTGTGTATGCACACAAATCTGTATACATAATGTTTATGTGTGCATTGGTCTAGAGCTATGGTTTTTACTGGTCTTCTTAATATCCAGAATAGAAATTTATCTAAAATTCATTCTTTGAAAATTACTTGTGAGATGTTGAGTTTAAGTGACAGAAAGAGAATCATCTATGACTGTATATATTTTATAGGTAAGACTTGAATAACTTTACTCAAGACACCCAAATTCCAAAGTGAATCCTCTATTCACTCTGCTATACCAGGCCAGCCTAATCATAATCATATTTTGCTTAGCTGAATTTTTACTAAAAATTTAAAAGGCCCAATTTTTTATTGGAAAATTGTAGTTTTCAATTTCATATTTGTGATGAATTCATAATTAATAGTAGTTGGTGACTTTAAACTGGTCTTAGGAATTTTGACAGATTTTTAATATTTATAATTCTTTATTTAAATTAGATTTCTAGTTACCTAAAATTGATACAATTCAAGAAACAATAATTAACCACAATGTGTAAAGCACCTAATATCTGTGAATTTGTAGCCATGTCTCTTAATACATTAATGACACTAGAAAATTCTCTAATTCTATCAATTGCAGAGAAGAGACTAACCTGCCTCTGTATAGGGATTTCAACAAGGTCAGTTCTTAATAATAAAAAAAAAATCACAGGACCATTGCAAAAGTATATGTGAGACACAGTGTCACATGTCTTTCCTAAATAATTAATCTGATTCCTACACAAATGATAATAAGGTACTTCAAAAACTTTTCTGTCATTTCTAGACTTTTGAAGCCAATTTGTAATTATTTCCATTATTTGTTATTAAAGTCTCTTATAAGAAAAAGGTCCATTCATTTGAGAGGTTTAGGATTTTTCTCAGACTAAGGAGATGAAAGCTCCTTTTGATAAGGACAAGCTAAGTACACTTAAAGAATTCTTGTATTTTCCTTCATTTAAGCATTTACAAATATGTGTTGATTTCTCTCCTATGGAGATAGTCGTAATTAGCAAAATTAAGAATTCATACTATGTGAGAAAATCCAGTTGCTGATGTGGTAGAGATTGCTATACAAAAATTAGGCATACTGGTAAAATTTCTAACAAAACAAAGATACACACTTTACACCCTATCTTACAAAAGAACGAATAATCTGCTCTGTAACTCATTTGACCGAGTTCTCTGTAATTCCCCAGCATGCATCTACTTAGGTTTTGCTCTGCTACTTCCATATTTTCACCAACTCAAGTTCCCTCTTTTAGTTATTTCTACAACTCCTAGATCCATTTATGCTTCCATGATCAGTTACAACCCACATATAATTCTCCAGGAACAACTTGACCTATACAACTTGCTAGCTTTCTGCTTGAGTTCAAAAACCTCTTCAAACTATATTCCCCTCAGCATGTCTCATCTAGACCGTAGGCCCTCTGAACAAAGCAAAGCAATATGCACAGGTGGACATTCTCAGATGTAGGCTCATGGCTATAATTTTAGTTATCTACATGAGCAGGATGATGGAACTTAGCATCTAACTTGCATCCTCACCTGAACCCCATTCTTCATTACCTATTTATAAAGAAATCTTGACTGCATAGATAAGTAAGTATGTAGATAGATGAACAGACAGACAGACAGAAAGATTGATCAACACATAGATAAATAGATAATATTTATATAGATATAGCTCTATATTTTTTCTCTAACATATATCTGTCTATTGAAATGGGAGGGGAAGGGAGTGGTTTTGAGATGAGAATGGGAGTCATATAAGTTCTATCTTCCCTTGTTCATATAATTATAGGTGAAACAATTATTAATTGTACTTTATGTGTTATAAAGTATGATTATGTTATTCATAGTAATTTTATAATATAGAATTCCTTCTATGTGTATAAGTATAAAAACACATAAATACATATATATTTGAGATTTAGCTTTCACTCATAAATTTATGAATTCCCTTTTTTTTTGCTGGTGAGAATTAGTGTTGAAGTCAGTATTTTTTGCATTTGTAAAGTAACTTTGTTAAGCAGAGTACTGATTAACCAAATTTCAGTAGTAATATAATTACATTAAGATAGTGTGTTATTTTCGCTGTATTTTTTTCTTACAACAAACTGTTAAGGGCAATGACTAGCTCTATTGCATCTAATTACATTTTCACTATGTTCATTTCATGAATGATAAATAATATCACCATTGTTTGCATAAGCTTTTAATTTCATATGTAATTATTCACATTTAAGTTTTATTATCTTGATTAAGTTTTATTATCGTGATTATCTGAATAAAAGTTGTTACTGAAGGCTAAAGACAATATTTTGACATTACTGAATGCATTTTGATTAATGTATACTACCATAATTTATGCAGGGAGGAAAACATAGGACAACAATCATTAACAAGACACTAATATGCCAAATAACTAGTTTCTTCCAGTTCCAATTAGCTATCATGGTAAAAAGGAAAAGTTCTCACATATATAATTCACTTACAGTCAATCTGTTAATGATCCAATAGGGGAAACATTTAAATGAGAGAAATATTATGTTTTAGGCTCTAGGTCTATTTTCTCTTAGAACAAGTTTTTAGTAGTAAACTATAAGGGTATTTCATTAGAAATCTTTAAAAATGCAATATGAGAAGAAAACGATCATATGTATCATCATCATCATTTGAAAATATCCATTTCATCCTAAAGAAAACCAAACATATATGGATGTATATAGAAAAATAAAAATCTAGCAATTCTCCTTTTCAAAATATTTTATGATTTTTATTTCATTTCATGTAATTTATCTTTAAAAATTCTAGTAATTTATCGTAGAACCTAATTCCTTCATTTAAAACAGTACTAAGAACAGTAAAGAGGAGAATGTTGAACTAAAGTCATTTATAGATCCAAAAATGGTTTGATCCAAATGATATGAAAGTTTAGGAAGGAACCTACAGGACCATTTTCATTACCTGCAACCACAGGAAAATAAGTCATTTTTTTTAGATAGTCTATGTGGCATTTTTAATGGAAAACATTTCCAAAACTACACACTTTCTTAAATTCAGATTACCATATCATATCACCAATCCATCAATAATTATTTATTGAGTACCCTGTGCCAGGCACTATACTCAAGTTTGAGGACACAAAGAAAGTAAAAGATCCAATATATATGCAATTGGTTGAACTTTTGAATAAGAGCTAGAGTAGTTTAGCTCAACTTCTGTACTAAATTGTTCCTGCCTCCTTGCTAAAATGTTCTGCCTGGTTTACTTTTAGTATGTCACATTGATGAATAAAGAATGAATATAGGAAGCCCTAGTCTAAATCTTAAAGGGATTAGATATTAAGTTAAAATGAATATTGCTTTTAGCACTCTTTACACCTTTGTCTTCACTGTGAATGCTGAGAAGTTACATCTTCTATTCTTCAACCATGACTCTCACATTTTGTTCTCAGAATCTTTTATTTGTTATTGACATCAGAGATTCTGCCACACTGCTACTGATCAACCCCTACCACTGCCTATCACCATAGCCAGCAATGCCTTTCCCTAGTGGTCTAGTCTAGACTTTATTGACAATTTCTGACACTATTTCCACACCTTCTATGCCTACTTTCTACAGATTTAGAAAATGGAGTATCATGTGAAAGGCACATTAGCAGGCCATTATCATTTAATGGGAGAACAAATAGACAGAAATAAGATATAAAAAGAGTGGAGTAGACTGACAGAAATTGGTCAGATTAGGAAAAGTTTTAAAAAACAATAAAAATATTTCATATTTCATAGAGGAAGTAATTAAGGATTCATTAATAATTATTGAATGAAGGGGTAATATAAACAAGCAGGATTAATGGGGATAATATTAAAGGAATGCTCAATTAAGGGAGTTAGGAAAGATTCCTCATAAAAGGTGCAATTTTTGCTGGTAAATGAGGTGATGAAGGACGGTACTAAGATGGTTGCCTTTCAGAACAGAAAATGGAGCATAAATAAATATGTCACTAAGGTAGAACTGGTGGTATTTAGTAAAGGAGTGGATATAATGGATTAGAAGGTGTGAAGAGTACATTGGTTTTGAATGTGAGTGATATTGATGACCTTATCAGTAATAAGGGAATTTAGGAAGAGAGGAATATTGGAGGCTAGGGAAAATTAATTCAGTTTTACACATCTGAGTTTAAGAAGTTTCCTATGCATTAAGGTAAATAAGTCTAAGAGGAAGTTGGAGATAAGAAAGCAGAAGTCAAGGATGAGTTCACTAACATAAATGTGAAAATTAGACATATGGGAACATATGAGATTGCAACTGAAAAGTTTATTGTACATTCTTCTATATCATTTTTTATATACTTTGTTGGTAGTTTGTTTTTATTCTTTGAATGAATTAGCGAAAGGTGTATCCTTTTGGGGGAATCCATTAACAAATATAATTTCCTTTATTTTATTTATCAGTTTGGAAATTTGGGAATTTCTTATATATTTCTTTTACTTTCTAAATATTTCTTTTGTTCTTATTTTGAAACTGCATTTATTTTATTTTCAATTTGTTTCAAACATAAGTTCATTGTTAATCCTCTATATCTTTATCAATATGGATTTGTAAATTATCTATAAAATATGTTAATATTTCTGCCTTCACTCATTTTTGTAAAATAATCATTCTTATCTATATCTATGCTATTTAATATTCCTACTCAGTAATTATAATAATGTATAAAATCTAGATTTTCCAACATTCTGTTGAAAGTGATGATATTCTATTCCTTTTTTAAAAAGGTTTTAAATTTTTGAAAGACTAAAATTTTAAATTCATTTAACAATGTCTACCTTATATCAGTTTTTTGGTGAAAATTAATGTCAACTAAATCATTGTGGCATAAATTATTGTGTTTTTAAATGTTATCATTTTCCTTTTTGTCTTCTTTTGCTTTGTTTTACTTCTCTGTTCAGAGAAATCATCATAACAACTGTTTTATGGATACACATGAAACAATTTATTTCAGATCTTGTATGGCCTTAAAAGAAAAAAATCTTATATACAATAAATTTTGCAGTTGATTTATATCACCTACTAATTTTTGCAGGGTTTATCACAAGGACTTTTTTTTAAATTTTTTAAAAAAAACTAGGTCTCTGCATCTCATATATAATGGAAGTGTAGAACCCAATCCTACTTACTATTGATGAGCACAGAAGTTTCAACCTGCTATACTCTATCTTGAAAATATTCAAGGATTCCATAGGAAATCTGTGTAAATCTTTTTTTAGATCCTCTGAACTCTTAAGTTCAATATTTCCATTATTTGCAATTGATCTGTGGGCCTCAGAAATAGTGAAAAAAAGTTTTAATTAGGAGAGTTTTGTTTTCCTGAATCAAACTTCATTACATTACTTTAGAAGGGGAAAGTAGACCCTGAATTTTGATTTACTTGACCATATCATCTTTCTCAAATAATTTCCCACAATTCCTAGCTTACTTAATTTCTCACTCAATTTTACTAAGACTCCATATCCAGTAAGTTGTCAAGGTCTGTAATTCCCATGTCTTAGAATTTCTTGTGTATGTTATATTTTCTCTTTTAATCCTACAAATCTCCCACCCAGAATTTTGAAGTAACTTTCTGGTTTCTCTTCTATCTTAAGTTTCTCTCCACTTTGGTATACCCTGCATTCTTCTGTCAAATTTATTTTTCTAAAGTATGTCTGACCATTTGATCCCCTATTTAACAAACTCAATCTCTCTATAACCTAACCACTAACAACCTTTCCAGTCTTTTTAAACCTTACTCCACTCCATGTACTTTTTGACCCAGTGACATTGGTCTCCTTCCTTTTTTTCATACATTGTATTTTGTATCCCACCTATTGGTATTTTCACTATGCATGCTTCTTCCATTTCCCTGCTTCTTTGCTTCAGTGGCTTCCTTAAAATTTCAGTTAAAATCTCAGCCCCTGAATGAAGTTCTTTGTAATTTTAGTGCTTATCCCATGAGGTTATATTCAATTTATTCTCTATATATATCTTTTTTGTACATTATTTTTTATGTTGTGTTCAATATTTAGCTGTGGGTATCTTGACAACAAAAACTGTTTTTTTCTTCTTTTTTTTTTCTTGTATCTCCAGATACAGAGGTGCTTGGTATATAGTGTTATAAAAATGTGGGTAATCTTGGGATCTTTAGTTTAAGGGAAGGAATAAAGGTGAAATAGGTATTAGGAGGAAGAATGAAAGGGGATGGCTAAGTTTAGGGAGGAATGAACAAGGCGGTATTTGGATGGTAAGGGTACAGGTGAGGTATTCAGGAGAGGCAGCTAACACAGACTAGACACTCAGACTAAAGACAGAGGACATTGGGGGAAATAGGCTGAACACTTCCAGGCAAGAAAGGTACTTCTACAGACACAAGGAATAGGGCCAGTCAGAAATGGTTTAAATCTGACTTGAGGGCTTTCTTGTCAGTTTCTCAAATCCTCAAAGGAGGAGTCACAAGGCTTCTCCCTGACACTGAAACTGATGAGGATCCAGGAGGAAGTATAGGGCAACTACTTCCTCCCAAGATGGATGCCTCCAGTTCCCTCAAGATATAAAAAAAATAATTCCTTCCCCTTCAACCCTTGCCTAATTCTTCAACACAATGATTCACCAGAGGGTTTGATTAGGTAACAAGGGGATTTATTAATGTTCAGGGTTAATCAGAGGGAGAGAAGGGTTTGGCGTTTCTGACAGCTGCTAGGGAGAAACTCAAGATGGGAGAGGGTCACAGGAAGGGGTTAGACTGAGAGAGAACCTGCTCTCTCAGCCAGGGAAGATTTGGCTGCTTTTAAAGTAGAGGGTATACTAAATCAATAAAGCAAGGGATGGTTTGATTCAAGAATGTCCTACTTGCCTATAGGGAAACTAACCCACAAAGTCTATTCACTAAAAATCCAAAAGCAACCCTTCCTCCCAGAGCCCACAGGAAAACAGGAAAGGTAACAGGGGAATAGTATAGAGAAGGTCAGGGAGAGGTCCAGAGAAATTAGCTAAGTTCAAATTGTCCATAGACAAGGCACAGGTCAAAAGCAAAGCCAAAAGCCAAAAGCCAAAGGCAGAGCTCCAGTTGGTCCTTCCACTCTCTTCAAGCCCTCAGGAACCAACTGACTCTTTGTCAGGATTCTAAGGTTTAACTGCCAGAAGTTTTCAGTTAACTTTTGTAAGGGCAAAAGGCTTTATTGCATCTTTGCATTACAATAGTACATACTTACTAAATATTAATGACTGAATTTGACTTCTAGTCTCATGTAATTTCTTATTCACTGCCAAATAAAGTTCTTTATTCCTTTATTCTCCTTTTATAACCAGTCTCCTATTTTTGGAAAATTTCCACTCTATGTCCCAAATAGAAAAATGATTCATTATTCCCATGTACAATTTCATTTGAATGACAAAATGTGACAGCCAAACCTCAAAATCACATAATTTGAGTTAGATATAATCCCACTGCTCAAAACAATATAAAAGGAATCTTCACTCTTTCGTATGCAACAAATAGTCTCCAAACCACTGCTTAAAGAACTCAGGAGACAACATTCCACATAATACTTTTTTTGAGATAACTCATTCTGCTTTCAGATTGCTCAAGTTTATAGAAGTTTCTTCTAGATATATAACCTAAATAGTTATCATTTGAAATTGCCTGGTTCTATCCTCAGATACAAAATGGCATAAATAAAATACTTCTTTCCCAGATAGCCTTTCAAATACCCAAAGGAATCTATTACATCCTTTGAGTGTTATCTTCTACAGGGTAAACATTTCCTGTTCCTTCAACAGAACTTCATAAAAGAGTGGCTCAAGATTTTTTGTCATTCTGGTTGCCTTCATTAGAGAACTCTCCAGGTAATCAAAGTCTTTTTTCTTAAACTATTTCATTCATAACTTAACACAATACTATGATACCATCACCATCAGACCATGTAAAGACTTATATGAAGTGATTTAAAGTGATATAAGCAGAACTAGAACATTATACACAGTAAAAGCAATAAAGTATGATGATCAACTGTGATAGACTTAAAAATTATTAACAATGCAAGGATCTGAGACAGCTCCCATAGAAGGAATAATGGAGTCTGAATACATATTGAAACATAACATCTTCACTTTATTTCTTTCATGAGTATTTTTTAATATAAGCACTAAATGTCTTCTTTCCCAATAGGATAAACATTGAAATATTTATTTCATAATAGAACATATATAACATAAATCATATTATCTGCTATCTCAGGTAAGGTAGAGAAGTAGAAGGGAGGAAAAGAATATACATCAAAAATGTCAGAAAATAATTATCAAAAATTGGATATATATGTGATTGAGAAAACATAACAAAAATAAATTTTAAAATAAATAATAATTACTCTTTGTATATGGTCATTCTTTCTCAATTCATCTGATTCTATTCCATCTAAGGTATATTTCTACAGCATGTATAAAAAATTGATTGAGTCTTTCTTCAAATATTTGCAAAAAATCTATGTAAATTATATCAACAATGCCCCTTTTATCTAATTCCAGAAAAAATAAATGTGTTTAGTCTAACACATGATGATGATGGTAATGATTATAGCTAGTACTCATATAGTGCAGTGATGGCAAACCTATGGCATGGGTAGCAAAGATAGCACACAGAGCATTTTATGTGAGCACTTGACTTCCCTTTCCCCCAACCCAAAGTTTATTACTAGAAAGGAACAAGGACTTGAATAGTGCTGCTTCCTTCCCCCTCTCCACTGTTACCTGTTTACATTTTTTCACTTCCCCCACCCCTCTGCCCAGCAGCCCAATGGGAGCACTTTCTACCTCCCTTATATAGGTAGGAGCAGGGTGGTGGCAGGCCCAGCACTTGGTGGGAGGTGGGCACAGCACTAGTTCTGGAGGGTGGGGTGGGGGTAGTGCCCAGAAATCTGTATTTAAAAGGTTCACCATAACTTGATGTTTTCAAAGCACTTTTCATGTGCTCTTATTGGATTCTCACAATCATCCTATTAGGTATGTGCTTCCATTTTATATATGACTTATTTTACCAATCAAAGCAAAAAATGAAAATAATCCATGTCTTGAAGAATTTATATTCTAATTATATGAGGTGAAATAATACAAGACATGGAATTGAAAGGGGATAATGAGGCAACTCTATGTGGACATGTTGCTGAAATCTGGAAAATGAAGAATGACTCTCATAGGTTCCCTTTTAAAATGAAGGTTCTTGTCAGACCTCACCAAAGGAAGAATTGGGCTTCAGGGGAAGAATTAAAGAACAATTGAGTCATGGTAGTAAGGTCTAGGGTATAATATTTTATGTTCTGTCCCCACACTTTTTCTTAAACCTTTGTCCATCTTTGGAATTAATTTTTGCCTTATTTCCATCTCTTTTAATCTATAGTTTCCTTCAAAGCACTACACTAAAGCAACTTAATATCTGTAAGTTCTTTCACAACCATCTTACTTTCTAGATCCTTCTCACCCAAATCATCTTTATTTTTTATGTATAAAGGTATGGAAGTAGACTTGACTTGAATCTATTCAGTTATTTTGAAAAGGAAACACCTTGTATGAACCTCCCTTTTCTTCCTATGTAGTATGAGAAACCTCCTTTGAATGGCTAAGAAGCCAAAAATTATATATATTTAAAATTTATTTTTCAGTTATTTGTAACAACATATAAAAATTTAAATTCATTATTAAAATTAGTTTTTCTTATTCATCATTTGTAGATGAAAACGAATTAAAAAAACAAAAACAAGAAAAAATTTTAAAGTATTAAAAAAGGATGATTCTATTATCATTCAGATTCCATCACTTTCTTCTCTGGAGGTGGATAGCATTTTACATTGTAAGTCCCTTAGAAATGACTTTGATTGGTGTATTGCTGAAAATGCTTTATTTTACTGTTGATCATTATACAAAATTGTTAACTGTGTATTACACCATTCTGATTCTACTCCCTTTACTTTGCAACAGTTTATGTAATTATTTCCAGGTTTATCTCAAAACATGCTGGTCCTTATTTTTTATAGCACAATATTATTTCATTACAAATGGATACCATAACTTTTTCAAACGTTCCCCAGTGAAAGCCTTTTTTGACATTAGAAGTCATTTTCCTTTTTTTTTAATCTTTCTGGGATATGGATTTTGTAGTGGTATTGCTGGGTCAAAGGGTATTCATAGTTTTATAGCCCTTTGGACATAATTACCAATTGCTCTCCTGAATGGTTGGATTAGTTCACAACTCTGTCAGTAATGGACTAAGCTCCTAATTTTCCTAGCATGTAAAGGAAATTATTTAGGGGACATTGATCATGAGTACAGAGTCTCCTGGCATCCCCTGGCATCAGCATGACTGTCAGAGTACAACATTGTTACATAGGAGGGACCTAATGGGGTTTAAATGCAGACTCTGGAAGGAGACCGGCCCTTTTACTTCTGCTCTTGAAGACATTGAGTCTCTGTGCTGGCAGTTTGCAAACTACAATGCAGCATGGAGGTGACCAAGCTGGGCTGAAATCTGGAACCCTATCTTACCTTAAATTAGTATGGCTGAAATCTATCTCCCTTCTCTCTCTCTTCACTAATAAATGCTTAATCCTCTGGTTCTACACTTCCAGACCAGTTTTTATTTATTACAATTATTGGTGTCCTCTCAAAATGGAGAGCAGCTCTTCTCGTTCCCTTTTTCCTTCTGGTTGGATTCTTGCCTTTCCATCTCTGTGTTTTTAAGAGAAAAGCTTATTAGAAATCAGAATTCTGAAGTTCCAGATTTGTGAGACATGGGTGACAGCTGCATCAGCTGCATGATAAGGATACGTGAAATTTCGTGTTCTTTTAAATGGGACTATTTATCCTATGGGAGTTAGAAAGTAAGAAAGCCTTTTACCTCAGCTCCAGAGAGATGGGATTTTTTGAGGGAAGATATGATTTTTTTTCCTGTAGAGAGACACTGCTTAAAGTGATTTGAAAAGATCACATCATTATTTGAGAAGGAAGTTTCAGATAGATTTTTAAGTGATCTTTTGAGAAATGAATTGAAAGTTAATAAGTAAAGAGTACATGAGAGGGAGAGTTCTGTAATAAGTTTTTTTTTGTCTGTCTTTCCCCTTTTTCAGGACTTTTTTTTAAAATTTAAGCTTAGACAATGGGAAATATTACCCATACCCCAAGAATTCCTAAATGGATTCCGAAGGAAAGCCCATTGTATAATGTATTGATTTCATGGGACCATAAGAGTGTCCCCATTCAACCATTGATGACAAAGAAGGAAACAATTTATTTCTGTACGGTTTGATCAAAATAGGTTTTCTTATGGCCTATGTGTAGTTCTTTTGACTTTAAGACATTAAAAAAATTAAAGATGGTAATAATAGGAGATAATCTGAAAGAACTAAACACCCCATTGTACCTCCAAGATGTTGGTTGAGTCCTTGGCAACTCTTGATGTGATATTAAGGCCTGAACCATGCATCATCTCATTCAGAAGGAGACCAAAATCTAAAGCTTTTACCCTGGCTCCCTCCATCAATAATTCAGAGGTCTCACCTTCCTCACCTCTTGATTCCCCTTCTCTTTCTCTTCCTCCAGTCCCACCCCATATCTTGCCTTGCCTCCTTCAGCTCCTCCTGCATTTTCTCTTTCTCCTTCTGTTCCTCTTTCTCCTCCTGTTCCTCCACTCTCCCATCGGTCTTTCCTTCCCCATTTCCCTTTAACTTATGTGTGAAGAGAGGTAAGGGTCCTTTGAGTATAGGTGACATTATAATGTACTATCTCACTATTGCATTACCTACCACAACATTTATTTTTGCTAAGGCAAAACTAGAAAACACAAAAGATGAAACACATAAATATAGGTCTTTTATGACTATTATTGCCTCATCCCGGTGAAGGTAGATTTCCCATGGGGCTTGAGAAATCCCTGGGACATTTTATGTCTGCATCTCTTCCACTTACTTTACCCTTCCCCAAGGATGGTATGGTACTTGTTTGACCTATTAAGTTATCACACCAGTATCAGTGCATGATCGTTTTATTGTCCAGGTAGGCAAGTCCACAACTAGAAATCGAGGTATTTGGTGGCATTCAAGAAGCAAGCTGTTAAGGTCTAATTCATTAGCCTCTTTATCAATAGTACAAAGGTTTTTCTGCACTGTTTTGCCCAATTTTGGAATCACAGCAAAAACAGATTCTATTAGAAATGTCTTTGCTGAGGTTGGAAGATTGGCTGAAGATACATTTCAAGCCATCTCCCAAACTTCTAAGGCTACCTCTTTCCTAAAGGATGAGATTGATTTCTTAGCAAAAAGAGTTACCCAAAATCGGCTAGCTCATGATATGCTTACAGCTGCATAGGGAGGTGCATGTGCCCATATTAATCAATCTTATTGTTCCTAAATATATAAATCTGGTGAAATTTTTATGAATATTCATTCAAAGGATTTTGCATGACACTCAGGGAATTGCTTTAGACACCCATGTGACATCTGGTAGAACCTGTCATGACTACAGAGAACTGGCTTGGTACCTACTACAGAGAAAAGGGTCTTTTTAATCCTGGGAATTATGGGGGTCATTCAAATTTCTCTTAACTGTTGTAGCAAAGATTGTACTGTGTTTTTGCCAGGAGAAAAAAATGTACAATGGAACTGTGGATCATGGCCAAGCTAGAGAGATAATATCTAGCTTTTGAGTGATAAATCTTTTTGTTATGTTTATATTTGGCTGTCCCATTGTTTAATAGGATATGTAATATGATTTTATTTTTTTTCTGCTTTCTTCCTAATTATAATTTTATTTTTTTAAATGTGAGTATATGGAATTAGTATTGCTATTTTGATATTGGAGGATCAGTTTACAATACCTATTATCTCTTGTAATGGGGAGATTAAGCAGTAGCACCCAGGCTGTGTCTAAAAACCTAAGGGTTTGATAATGGAACGAAGCTGGGATTTTTAAAAGAGGAGTGGAAATCTGACCAAGCTGGAGGAAAGGAGTGTTGGCTGTGTGGTCCAGCTTTTGTCATATACCCAAGGAGCTGTCAGTGTGGGATACCACTGAGAAGGAGATTTTGCAAGGAAAACATTGTGACCTAGGTTGAAGATAGGACTGGGTTAACTGTTGTGGACAACAGGTTAATCTACCTTACTCCCTGGAGTCTGTTTTGGATTAACTGACTGCTTTGAACTTGTTCCTGTTACATTTGTGACTAGCTTGGAGCACCTCTGAACCTGTACTGTGAGAACCCCTCTCCAGCCCCTATTATTTAGAGACCAGCTTAGTTAGATATCTAGTTAGTTAAACTATTAGGCTATTCTTTAGAATAGAAATACCTCTCTCCCTACTTCCCTCAGTCATTACCATTAAACACAATTTTGTTAGCGCTACCTGTCTCCTCATAGTTATAAGAACCCACTACCTTGGTTTTTCCCTGGTTGGCAGTTTGTCAGTTACAAGTCAACTGACATTTCTGAAACTCACATCCCTATTTGGTTTACCTGTGTTCCCCTGTCTGTCCTTCCCTTGGGAGGAGTGAGTGTGTCCTCAATTTATTATTAATTCCCCATTCCCAGTATCATTCTTCTTTCACTCTGAATACATTGCACACCCAAAAGCTTTCAACTATTGAAACTTGCCTTTGGCTATTAAATATTATAGGACTTTAGCTGGTATTTTTGTCAGATGTCAGAAGAAGGGACTTTTAATGTGTCACTGAACAGTGCTAAGGAGCACAAGGTCAAGTAGACCAAAAATCCATGTGGGTTTGGTAAGGATTTATGCCAAGACAAAGGACTTGTCTTGGAGCATTTGGAGAAATGGCTGTTTGGCAAGTCCTGATGTTGGACTTCCCTGTCTTCTGCCTGTATATAAGACAAGCATGTAATTCTCTTTGGCTTTAATTTCAATTTGCTATATTTGTGATTGAAAATCAGATTTCCCTTTTTGCTCAGACTTTTCTCCCTTTTTTCATATTTAGTATGGAAATTTTTTGTAGTCCTGGCTGTTGTTAAGTAATTGCAATGTTGCTGCACCTGTCTGCATGTTTATAGAATAAAATTACCTCAATTAAACCTTGATGGTGAATTATAATTTTAATTTCTACTCATATTTAATGTAATTCCTCCTCTTGCTTTTGAAAGAATTGAATCATATCATGCATCCTCTGTTGATTCTGTTATTGGTATATACACTACTGGGTGTGGGAGGATTGTATAATTATCCTAAAACTCCAAAGTTAAAGATATTTTAAAGTAATTTTGGGAAAAAGGAAACATCCTGGGTCAGGAAAGCAGATCTTCTAGAGAAGATACTATTAGGATGCTTGCAGAAATCACATACTACATTGGGAGATTTGCAGTGAAATTTTGTATATAATGAATTGAATTGGGGGGTGGAGCGGAGCCCACCATTTATTCTGATTGTAAACTCTAATGCCAAAGGGAAGTATCCCCTAATCTGCTTTTTGTTAATCTACCTATCCATGATTCCTTTCTTTCTTTCCCTTTTATTCCCAAAATTGTTTTAACTCCCTCCACAAAATGTTCAATATCTTTTCTGTTTTAATACTCTAGTGAGAACACCCTAAATGTATAGATTCCACATATGGAATGATTCACTGGGGTGACTGACATGTTAATTTCCTGGAGAAACAAGAGGGGGAAACTTAACATGCTGGTGTCTCAAAGAATCAGAGAGGAGATTGTGTGAAGGAAATTATTTAGGGGACATTGATCACAAGTACAAAGTCTACCCATGGCATCCCTGGCATCAGAATAAGCATCAGGGTGCAACATCACCAAGAGGGAGGATCTAGTGAGGTTTCAAATGGAAGCCCAAGAAGGAAAGATGCCCTTTCACTTGTGCTCTTGAAGATACTGACTCACTGGAGGTGCTATTGAGCAAGCTGTTTTGCTGCATGGAGAGGACGAAGCTGGGCTGAAATCTGGGATCTTATCATACCTTTAATTGGTAAGTCTGAAATCTATCTCCCTCTCTCTTCTCTCTCCCTTCACTAATAAAAGCTTACACTTTAATGCTGAGCTTCAGACAAATTTTTATTAGTTACACTGGATCCAATTCAAAATTTGTTTTATTTTTCTTTTCTATTAAATAAGCCGATATTATATGTCTGAGATTGTACCTCATAATTATTTAAATTTGGATTTCTCTCATCAATAGGGATTCAGAGAATTTTTTTTCTTATGATTATAAACAGAATTGAATTCTTCTTCTGAAAACTGCCTATTCATATCCACTAATCATTGATTATTTGGAAAATTAATTGTTTTCTTTTACATTTGATTTACATGTAAATATTTGAGTAAATAGGCCTGACCATTTGTCTTTTGTTTACCCAAAACCCATTCCTTATTTTGGTATAAATTCTTTCCTAATCCATAGATAATATGGATAAAATGTTCCATGCTCCCCTCATTTACTTTTGTTATCACTTTTAAGTGTAAATAATTTAATCCACTCTACTATCTGCTTCTGTTTATTGGTTGAATTCATTACATTTATATTCATGATTATGATTACTGTATATTTTTCTCCATCCTTCTTTGCACCCTGATCATCATTCACTTTCCTTTTATCCTGTCCCTTCTCAAAACCATTTTGATTCTGACCACAACCTCCACCAATCTATATTCCTTTCTATTTGCCCCAACTTCCTTATCCTTCTTTCCTACTTCCTTATAGGATAAGACATGTTTCTATAAAAAAGTGTGCATTAATGTTTGTTTTTTCCTTGAGATAATTCAGACAAGAGTAAGCTTCAAAAAGTCTATCACTCCCTGCTTTCCCCTCTACTGTTAAAACTCTTTTGCACCTATTTTACATGAGATAATTTATTTCCTTTTACCAGCTCTTTTCTCCTGACACCTCATCCCCCTTTCCTAACCCCTTCATTTTATTTTATTTTTTTTAGATATCACACTTGTTTCTTTTGCCTATGTGTACTCTTTCTAACTGTCCTAATAATGATAAATTTCTTTGGAGTTAGAATTATTGTCTTCCTATTTATGAATGTGAACAATTAAACCTTATCAAATTATACTCTTTCCTATATACATTTTTATGTTTCTTTTGATTCTTGTATTTCAAAATAATGTGTCCTATTTAGCTCAGCTCTTTTCGTCAGGAAATCTTGAATGTTCTTTATTTCAACAATTTTCCAGTTTCCCTCTAAATGATTATATTTGTTTTTACTGGGTAGGTGATTCTTGATTATAATTCTAATCACTTTTTCCTACACAATATCATATTCCAAGCCTTTGGATATTTAATATTGGTCCCTACTAAATCTTGTGTCATCCCAGTGGTAGCCCCAGAGTATTTTAATTGTTTCTTTCTGGTTCCCTGCAATATTTTCACTTTTACCTAGAAGCTCATGAATATGGCTATAATATTTTTGGGATTTTTAAATTGCCTTTTAGGAAATGGCCTGTGGATTAATCTAATTTCTATATTTTTTTCTATTTCTAAAATATAAGAACAGTTTTCCTTCACAATTTCTTCAAATATGAATTTCAGACTTTTTTAGCACAACTTTCAGGTAGCCAAGGAATTGTTAAATTATCATGTATCAACACATTTTCTAAATCAGTTATTTTTTCCAAAGATATTTCATATTTTCTTCTTTCTATAGGTCTTTTGATTTTTTAATTTGTTTTTTTTAATATAACATGAAGTCAACTTCCATTTGCCAAATTCTGCTTTTTAATGATGTCTTCTCTTCAGTGAATGGCTGAACATCTTTTTTTTATCAACTTCAGTGGATTTTAGTCTCTTTTGCTATTTAGCCCATTCTGTTTTCAAAGGTATTATTTTCTATACTATTTTTGTGCCTCCTATATGAATTTATATTTTTTCAACCTTTACCTTTTGTCCTAGAATTAATACTGTGTTTTTGGTACTGATACAGGAGAGTGACAAAGGTTAGGCAATGGAAGTTTAGTCCCTGAACCAGTCAAACAGCTAGAAAGTATCTGAGGTCAGATTTTGCAACGAGGATCTCCTGTCTTCTGCTCTGGCTCTCTGTCCACTGAACTGCCTTGTAGTCTCCACAACGCTGTCTTTTTGCTTTTTTTCCATGATTTTCTTGTATTATTTTTATTTATTTTTCCATTCTCTTCTATTACCACTCCAAATTATTTTTTAAAAAATTAACACTTCCAGGAATTACTTTTGGGAGACTTGGGATCAATTCACATTCTTCTTTAAGATTTGGGATTTTGTTGCTTTAATATTTCTGTCTTCTAATTTTGTATTATGATATTTCCTGTAACCCTAGTATCTTTCTGTATTCAAGTCCCTTTTTCCCTCCCTCTTTTTCCAGCCAATTTCTTCACTTTAAACTTTATCTTAATGTTTGTCTACTTTCCTGGGGTGAAGGAAATATATTCTCAAGCTTCATATTTCCCATACTGTAGTTTTCAGAGGTAGTTCTGGGAGTTTAAAAGTGCTCAGTGCTTCAAAAATGGTATTATCTAAGGAAAGGTGTGACCATTGCTATTTTGGACTGTGCTTTGGTCATTGAGCTACCACAAGAATTATTTTCCACCCTGGAATTGTGTCCAGGATTCTTGCTCCTGTCACTGTTTCTTGACTTAGAACTATAACCTTAATCCAAGTATATGTAATGAAAAATGTTCTTGTTCCCACTGCCAATAAAGTCTATACAGTAATCTCCTTCTGACAAGTTGTTTAGTCTTTTTAATATCTGTATGCTGAGAGTTCGAAAAATCACTACTACTAATTCAGTCATTTCCAAGTCTTAGAGAAGGCTTTTCCGTAACTTTGCTGGATTGTTCTCCACTCTCCTCCCATGTAGATAGGCCTTTTCTGCCCACCTTTCAATATATTTTCTGTTATAAACCTATCCCCTGTTGTTTTGGTTTGTTTCTGCCCCATAATAATTTTTGAGGCATTGTTTTAATGTTATTTAAAGGGGAAATCTGGAGAGCTCAGGTGAGCTGTTTTAACTCTGACACCTTGGATCCTCTTTCCTAAATTTTTAAATAGGCCAAATTAATAAAATAATTATCTTTCCTACTTAGTTCTTCAAGTTAGATTTAAATGCTGAAGATTACAGTTACTCCATACTTTAGGCTCCATGAGTCAAAGCAGTGATGGAGGAAGTTTGTCCTTCTGGTCTGTTCTCCTTTTGTTACTGCTCTGATATATGGATCTGTGTTTTTTTTGGTCCATGCCTTTTGCCTTGTCATATCAGAGTAAGATGGTGTATTCCATCACACATTAAGATTTTATTAAAGTGGTAGAGAGACAGACAACCAGAGACAGAGCAAAGAGAGAGAACAATATCCCTTGCTTTGCCAAATTAAAACCAGATGTTGATTTAGCTACAATAATTGATATTCATTTTTCTATATCTCTATCCTTTTGTTTTAGTGACCTTCCTATGGAGTATAATATTACCAGAATGATTAATTTTATTATTTTTGTCTCTATATCTTTCCCTATTTATATTCATCCTCTCAGGTAACCTCAGATAAATTGAGTCTTCTAAAAGAATCTTGCATTGTCTCCCTCGTTAATATATCTACAGATTTATTTACTTTGTCTTTTAATGTTCTATAATTTTATCATCCTCTGATAAGTTTTTATTAACTTTTATGTCGTACATATTGTTTGCCTGTGTTTTTCAATAATTTCAATTCAAAAATAAAAGTTTAATTTTTTATTAGACTTGAAAAAAAGTTTTTTTCATTGTTTTCAGAGTTTAATTTTAAATACCTTTTTTTTCTTAATTTGCTAATGAAAATAATGTCCTTTTGTATAAAATTAGGTTCATTTCCCCATTATTTTCTCTTTCTTTTTAGTGAGGAGTTTCTTTTATTTAACATTTCTTCTGTATTGGAAGTTTAGATAGAAAAGAAAAAGAGTAAAAGAGGAGAAATTGAGAATTAAGGGTGTCCTGTCATCAGCACAATAATGAAATTATGATAGGTGCAACATCAGGCTTCTGATTCATTTGGTATTGGATTCCAAATTAACTCACCAATTATTTTCTTCTTTTCATTCCTCTTCCTGGAGAAATCTTTTCATAATTAATCTTGGTCCACTAATTTATTTTTTTCTTTTTCCACATGATACACACAGGACTATTTATTTCTAAGATAAAATCCTATGTTGACTAAGCAAAATCTTTCACCAAAATGGAACATATCAGTTCCCACAGTATATTTCAAAGTGTCACAGACTGTTCATAGGTTGCTGCTAGTTTACTCTGCTTGGATAGGAGCCAAGACCAAAAAGGGAGCAAGGTCAAGACTATTAAAGATTTGAAAAGATTGAAGGTCACAGTAAGCAGTACTTTATAATTTGTGGGCTACCAATATCTAGGCTTATAAGAATAGTGGGAATCAGAATGGTAATGAGTCAAAAGACAAAAGATTTGGTATACTCAGAAGAGCATAGGTATGAATTCAAGGAGTTTAAATCTCATTAAGTACTTACCAGTGTGATGTTGGATAAGATACTTTTCCATGGTCCTTGATTAACTCTTTTAAAGCAAAAGATTAATATTAGACAATCTCTTAAAATCACTTGTAACTCTAAATTCTATGTTTTGAGGAATGAAAAAAATGAAAAATACATTTTGAAGGCATATTATCAAAGATAAAATAATATAGCAATTTATAATTACATAAATATAATTTCCATATATATTCAGAGCATATAATATTTTATTTATGTATCCCAAGATATCAGATAACATGAATTATGATAAAAAAGAAACCACTGAATAACTAAATAAATGTCAAATTCTGTCCCCAGATTCAGTAAATTCTCAAAGCTACTATTACATATAAAGATGTGGATTTTAAAATTAATATTCAATATCTCCAAAGTATAATATTTATAAAGATTTATTAATATTTAAATGGAGAGTTAAAGAAGACAGGAAACATTTACCACTCAATTCACATGGAAGAGAGAGGGTGTGGCAGAGTAAATCCAAACTATATACAGACCACATAACAATGCACGTGTAAGAAAAGCAAAAGGAATTGTGGATAATATAGAAAGGAATTTTGGGCCCTGCAGTTCCAGGGGATCAAGATTTTCCAATTATACCAAGTGATCCTTCACCTATCATGGAAGGTACATTCTAGAGACCCCCATGATAGGTGAAAATCCACAAAGTAGCAGTATTATATATTTTTGAAGGCTTTATAAACTCTTCTCACTCCCCTGTAAACCTTTTCTACACTCTTATTAACTTACAATCATGGATCCAATAAGTGCTCAGGATAGAGAACACAGTGCTGTGCTTGGTCTCCTTTTATTCAACCAGCCAATATTATGCCAAGATAAGTATAACTCTGTGATAAAGAATTATATATACATATATATTTTTAAACCCTCAATACTGTGAAGTCTAGATAAGTGAGCCATGATATAGTGAGGGACAACTGTAATAACTTTTTAACTCTAACAGTTGTTTAATCTTCAGTGAACATTAAACACCTCTCTTAGTCAATGAATTATAGAGACACTGAAAACTTGCATTGGTGAAACTTTTCCTTGGTCAATTGGTATAGGCACTTAATCCAATGAAATAACAGGTCTGTTCCACATGATTATGTGGAAGGGGAGGGAAAGTGAGTCCGTAGGAAACAATGAGAAGAAGATGAGAGAAGAGGGAGTAGAAAGCCAGAATATGATTCTAATTTGGAGGAACTAATGGAATAACTTAGCCTTTGGTTAGAAGGGAAGGAAATAACTAGAAAGTCAAGAGAGAGGCTTTCTTTGGGACATATCTGTGTAATAGGAAAAAATAAGCTTCAAACTGTATTTTTAGTCAATTGTTAAATGACTAAAGGACTTCCATTCTTATGAATTACAAGCTAAGATTTCTCAAGCAGGCTTATTAAAATAGCTACCATCTGAGGCAAAAGATCATCCTTTCCAATAAAGTATCACACTACAATGTCATGATAAAAGTATTAAGCAAAGTTTACTTTCAGGGTAAGGCAGGAGGCCATTGAATTCAAGGACGCCTCTAATAGGCAAAATATCCCTGTTTATTGATGTATGACCTTTCTTTTTAATGAGGGAAATGTTTTTCATTCCACAATTAGATTGAATAAAGGGATAAAATGCTAATACTATTTTGAGGGAACACTTTAATAAATGAGTTTCATTTAGATAAAATAATTAAATTCACTTTACTGAGAGTGTTACAAAGATAAATAAAATAAAACTCTACTCTCATGTATCTTTTAGTCCAGTGGAGGAGATAAAAAAAGAGCATGGTATAAATAGAAATTGACAAATATATGAGATATAAATAATGTAATATATGTAAAGTACAAAGAACAATAAGTCACAATCAGTGGGAAGGAAGGGTGGATTTGGAAACAGACCAGGCTTCATTTGGAGACAGCTTTTGAGCTAAGTATTCAAGGGCAGAGATATTAGAGGACACATTTGAGGTATCAGAAAAGGTGTGGAAAAGGCAGAGGTAAGAGAAGGGAATAGATAGTCTCTCAAATTGTGCCTTCAAACAAATTTAAAATAGCACTTAAAATGAAATCTCTGGTAAGAGGATAAAAAGATTATAAACAATTTTCTATCTAAGAAAACTTAGAGACTTGGCAAGAAACATTTGTCTTACTGGGTTGAAGATGGAGTTCATTCCATTGCAATCTGCACCTCTGCAAGTAATAGTGGCTCCCAGAGATTTCAACATACAGATAGTAAAGAGGTCAGAAAATTGGTTAGAAGGAAATTATATGAAAATCTTTGCTTGTGCTGGGTGTTGAACTCTTGTATTGTGCAAACCCACCTCTTGGTCTCATACCCAGATGGAAGAATAGCGTTATCCCAGTAGAGTATGGTATTCCAGGGGAGCAGAGATAATAAACATAATTCCAATAATGGAAAGGGAGTGATTTGTACACTCACAGATGAGCATACAAGGCAGGATAATGGTGAAAAAATTTCTCCTTGTATCATACACCTTGGAAGAAATGGAAAGAAATAAATTCCCAGAAATACTCTGAAGACAGAATAAAACAGAAAAATTTGACAGTGCTTTCTCCACCCAAGAAATAGAACTCAAAATAAACATAAAATTTTAAGTCAAGAAATAAGCTTGAAAAGGAGCAAATAATAAAAAGAACTTGACCATATAAAATTTTTTTGGTGAATGTGAAGTTCAAAATGCAAACTTAGAAGAAAACAACAGTGTCAAAAAAACCAAACTACATCCAAAACCTCAAAGAAAAATGTGAAGAGGCCAAGTATTCCAGTAACAGAATAAGTGGGATATTAAAAATCAAATATATGAAAAATTCTCTAAATCATTACTAATTAGAAAAATTGTAAAAATAATCTAATGATTCAATGAAAAGAAGAAGTCCTTAAAAAACAGAATTGGCCACAAGTTCAATGAAAAAAAAAAGATTCATTATGTAACGATTAAAAATGATAAAGGCTGATATTATAAGAGAAATTAATATTTTAATTGCCATGGCCATGTTGGTAAAATATATATGACCTCGCCTAACTATCTTTAAAATTTACCACCAGTGCCCATCCTGTCTCTCTCGTATGCCAGCCAGCCCACTCAGGTAACAAAGAGGCCTTCTCAAGGCCTCCCTCCAAATTTAAGCTGCCCTATATATTGGGGACATCTCCAAAAACCGGAAACCCAATGGATCACGGGGAATGTAGTCTCAAAGTCCCCATGTGTTCAGAGGAAGTTTGTAAGATACTTTTAAATGGCACCTCCCTGAATTCCAAACATACAATTAAAATTAGTTTTGAGCAAGTTGAAGATAATGACTCCATGAAATATCAAGAAATAATAAATAAGTATCCAAAGAAAAAAATGAAGGAAATATGAAATATTTCATCAGAAAATAATTGGCATGGAAAAAAAGATTAAAGAGGGATAATTTAAGAATTATCAGACTACTTGAAATCAATAATTTTTAAAAAATATTAGACAACTTATTTCAAGAAATTAGCAAAGATAATTGTCTTGATATCCTAGAAGGAGAGGATAAAATAGATATTGATCACCTCCTGAAAGAGATGCCAAAATGGAAATCAACATGAACAGAGCAGCCAAATTCCAGAGCTCTCAGGTCAATAAGTAAATATTGTAAGCAGTCAAAATGAAACAATTCAAATAATATAGGAGCACTTTAAGGATAACATAAAATTTAGTAGGATCTCATTATGATAAGAGTGATATTTTAAAGTACAAGTAAATTGGAGTGCAATCAATAATCACCACTGAGAAAACTGAATGAAATCCTTTAGTGGAAAAAATAGCTATTTAAATAGAAGACTTACAATATTCCTAATGAAAAAACTAGAACTCAATAGAAATTTTGACAATGATATAAAAGATTCAAGAGGAGCATAAAAAAGTGAACAGGAAAGAGATCATAAATGATTGCTTAAACAATTGCTTAAACAAACTACATTCCTAAAAGAGAAAAAATAATTGTAATTCCTCTACATTTTTTCATCATTAGGGAAGTTCAAAAGAATATATGTATATATGTGTATATGTGTGTATGTATGTATATTTAAAAAGAGGGCACTGTTGTTAGTTGACTCTGAAAACATGAAATCCAAAATAGATTAGTATATGAGATGAGAAAGAGAAATTCACTGAGTTAAGAGAAAGAGGGAGTAAAACTGGGTACTATCTCACATAGAAGAGGTCAAAGAATTTTTACAGTGGAAAGGAAGATGGATAAATATCATAACAGGCTTGAAATTTGCCCTCATTGGAACTGGCTCAAATAGAGGGAAATATCTATCTATCTATCTATCTATCTATCTATCTATCTATCTATCTATCTATCTATCTATCTATCATCTATCTATCTATCTATCTATCTATACATATGTGTATGTATATGTGTATGTATGTGTAAATGTATGTGTATATGTTTATATGTATATATATGTATGTATATGCTCTCAGATAGGTGTAGGAATTTATATTACCCTACAAGGGAGTATGAGGAGAGGGGGATAAGAGAAGTGAAGGGCTGGTTGAAAGGAAGGCCTCTTGAAGGAAGCAAAAGTCAGAAGCAAACACTTTTGAGGAGAGACAAAGTTTAAGGAGAAAGAAAGGAAAAACAGGGTGAAATGGGATTGAAAGAAAAACAGCAATCATAACTAAAAATATACAGTAATTTTCACTAAAAAAGGCACAATTTCTCCAATATTTAGAGATCTGAACCAATCTTATGAGAATATAACTCATCATCCAAATGACAAATTTTCAAAGGACATGAAGAGATTTTTTCCAGATGAAGAAATCAAAGTTATGTGTAATTCTGAGAAAAATGACTCTAAATCAATACTGTTTAGAGAATAGAAATTTAAAAAGCTCTGAGGTGTCACCTCAGATGTATCAGACTGGCTAATGTGACAGAAGAAGGAAAAGATAAATGTAGGAGGTGATGTTGGGAAACGCTGATACTCAAGCACTTTTATTGAAATTGTGAACTGATCCAACTTTTTCAGAGAGCAATTTGGAACTATAGACAAAGGGTTAACAGTTTCTGCATATCTTTTGACCCATCAAAACAAATACTACATTTGTATCCTAAAGAGATTTATAAAATGTAAAAACAAGGATTGGACCAATATATACAAAAATATTTATAAAAATTTTTCAGTGGTCGCTAAGAATATATAAATTCAGGGGATTCCCATCAATTAGGAAATAGCCAAATTGTGGAATGTACTTGTGATAAAATGTATGATATTAGAAATGGTGAGCAGAATGCTTACCAAGAAACTTGGAAAACTTAAATGAACTGATGTAAAGTGAAGTGAGAATAACAAGGAGAACAGTGTACATAGAAATAGGAATTTGGTACAATGATCAGCTTACTTACATATTCTGATCAATGACTTACCTATTCTCATGAATACAATGATCCAAAACAAACTTGAAGAATTTGTGAAGGAAAGTGCTATCTACCACCAAATAAATAATGGATTGAAATGGAATGAAGAACAAAGTGAAACTTTTTAAAATTCTCTTTTTCTTTCTTCTTTGTTATCTTTACTTTACAATGTAACAAATATGGAAATATTTTGTAAGACTGCATATGTATAACATATCAAATAACTTGCCTTCTCATTAATATAGGAGACAATGGAGAGAGATTGTTTGGTAGTTATTTTTTAAAAAGCTTAAACTGTTTTTTTACATGTAATTAAAAACATTTTTAAATGTTATGGGCAATATTCTAGAAGTAGTAATATGAATCTCACAGGATTTCAGTGGGAAAAGGTTGAAGGTTTTGTTGGAACTAATGAATTTATTTAGAACTAAAATATAGAATACAAGAAGCAAAATCAATAAATCTACAAGAAATTTGATTTCCTTGATATGAGAACTCCCCTTGTTAATGCAGATGAACAACTAGATGCATGAAAGTCAGTGCAGGAGAGAGAATTACATGCTGAGAGCTAAGATGGCAGAATTAGAGATACTCGGTTTAGATCAAACCTCTGAAACTCAAAAATAGCATATAAAATACCTCTGATCCAAGGAAAACAAGAGCAATATTTCTCACTCGGGTGAGAAGAAAGTGTAGACCAGTGAGTGTTGTCAGGGGGAGCTTGTAAAGCACATGCCAAAACAGATTATTTACCAGTGTCCTGAGGCAATGAAGCAACTAGAAGAGGAGTAACTTTACTCTGTGGCAAGTTGCCTGAGACAATGAAACAGCAGGGGTGAGCAGCCCAAGACCTGTCATACAGAGGCCAAAGATACAAAAACTTCAGTGTAGAGAGCAGCCTTATGAAGACTGAGGCCAAGAAACTGGCAGAGAGGTATAACAAATCAAGTTAATCCTGCCTGATTCCATATGGCCTCAGGTAACAAAAATGTAGGGCAGAAAACAGCCCAGGAGCTAATAGCTTGAGGTAGTGAGAAGACACAGTAGAGGAATAGCCCATTGCTATCCCTAGCCAATTCCTCATAGCTTGACAGAATGAAAAGGCAGAAGAGGGAAAAACCCAATAGCAGACATAAATTCTTCCACATAGCTTTAAGAAATGAACCTACACAATAGGGAATCTCCCAACACAGAAGGCAAGAGGGAGAGAAAAAGCAGGGGGAGTGGGGGAAAATGCTGCAAACCTCCCCATAAAAAGCCAGTTGGTCTATTCCCTAGACATGCACAATGAGGGAAACAAAGACAGCCAACCTAATCCAAGCCCCAGAGAAGACTATGTCAGCAGTTTGAAACAGTTCTTTCTCTGCCTCAGGAACAGAGAAGAACTTCAACAGTTAGACAAGGTAAAAGAGGGAAAATAATAACCAGAAAAATGAGCAAAAAAACAAAGCAAAAATCTAATTTTAGAAAGCTCCTTGAGTAATAGAAGATCAAAATAAAATAAATTCAGAAAAGGATAACAATGACAAAAAAGTATACATGTAAACATTAGAGCATAAGGAGGAAAATAACTTCCAAAAATTAGAATAGAGGAACTGGAAGATCATAATTCTAAATAGCATCAGGAAACAAAACAAAATCAAAAGAATGAGAAAAGTATAAGAAAATCTGAGATGCCTGACAAAAAATGACATGGAAAATAAATCCAGGAGAGAAAGTCTATGCATCATAGGAGTACCTAAAAGGTATACTATGAGAAAGAGAGAGAGAGAGAGAGAGAGAGAGAGAGAGAGAGAGAGAGAGAGAGAGAGATCAATCCTAGACACTTTATTATGAAATATAAGCAGGGAAAATTCCTCTAATATCCTTAAAAAAGAAGGAAAATATAAATTGAGAAAATTCATTGATTACATCCTGAAAGAGACCTTAATGTAAAACATTCCAGTACTATTATTGCAAAATTCAGAAACAGTCAATCAAAAAAAAAGTAATTCAAACAGCTAGAAAAAATAATTTAAATAATTTTGAGCCACAGTTAGGGTTACACAAAACCTGGAAGCTTCCAAGTAAAGCACCAAAGTCATGTAATGTGTACTCAGCTATTTGTTCTTCCAGATTAATTTTGTTATTATTTTTCTAGCCCTGTGAAATTATTTTTGAATAATTTTATTAGTATGGCAACTGAATATGTGAATTAATTCAGGCTTGGCATTTTTATTAAGTTGTTTGGCCTATCCGTGATCAGTTAACTTTTTCCCTCTAATTTTTTTAGATCTGATGTTATTTGTGTGAAGTGTTTTGTAATTATGTTCACAGTTACTGATTTTTTTTTAGTATGCTTAACCCCCAGGTATTTTATAGTGTCTAGAGTTCTTTTGAATGGAATTTCCATTTCTACCTCTTCCTGTTGGACTTTATTGGTGGTAAATAGCAATGTAGATGTTTTATTATGATATGATCAATTTATGTGAAATTGCCATGTACTACTGAGGAAAGCTATATTCTTCTATTTTGATTCATTTTTCTTCAGTTCTATCATAACTGACTTTGCTAAAGTCCTATTTGCCACCTTACTTTCTTTTTTTTATTGTTGTTGATTTTGTCTAGTTCTGAGAAGGGAAGATTGAGGTTCACCCTCTATTAATGGTTTATTATCTATTTCCTCCTTTAACCTATGTAACTTTTTCCTTTAGAAATCAGAATGATATGTCATTTGGTGCAAATATTTTTAGTATTGATGATGTTTGTCTATGGTGCCTTTTATCATGATGTAATTTCCTTCCTTGTTTCTTTTTATTAAATCAGTTTTTACTTTTCACTTGTCTGAGATCATGATTGTAGTTTTCTAGGTTTTATTTTTATTAATTTTTTTTACTAATTCTTTGGTAATATTTTTCTTCACTCATGAAAAATTTTAGAGATACAAACTCTCTTTTCCAGATAACTTTGCCTGAGTTAAAAAAATTATTGTGTTAGTTCATTATTTATATAATAAGTGCAATTATTCATTATTCCATCAATCCTTTATGAGTTAGTTTCCAAATTCTCAATATTCCTTTATCATCATCCTTTATTGAATATAGTTCTGATGCATCATGGTTAATCAAATGTACACTTAATATAACTTATTTTTTACAATTACTTCTGACATTTTATGAATCAATACATTTTCCATTTTTGTAAAGGAGTCATTCACCACTGGAAAAATGCATTCTTCCTATTATCTGCCAATAATCATCAGATATGTATCACATATAGTTTTCAAAAATTAATTTAAAGTCCTTAACTTCTTTCTTGCTTGTAATTTTGAATAGATTTGCTTACCTCATAAAAAAGAAATATGGATGCATGATGTCCTAAATATTTATATCTAATCCATCTTTGTTCTTATACATAACTGATTGATATTAAATCATTGTTTCTGAAACCACTTCTTTTCATATAATTTTTTCTGTATCTTTTTAGGTTGTCTATTTTTGTTCCAATATAATCTTAGATTGTTGATTTTGTATTTCACTCCATGCAGTTCATTAAGAAATTTCCTCTGTTTTCTCTTTACTCTCTTTTTATTTTTAAGAGAGTAGTGAAAAAGGATTTTGGCCACAGCATTAATGTCTTATGTTTGATACATCTCTTCACCTACCAGTCTTCCTAACTAAAATATATCCCAAACCAAGGTTTTTAATGTATTTTGGTAGTATCACTCTCTTATAGTTTGTTTTGCTTATAATTACTTTGTCCTTAAATCTTCCCAACTTTTTATAATATGATTGTCCTATTTCTATCCCCATCATTTTCCTTTTGATTTAATTTTTTGACTTAATTTGTGTACATACTATGCTCCTTTCAATATTTCAGATGAAAGTTCAATTGATCCAATCTTTCTGGACACCAAATTGCAGCTATTCCCAATAGACTTTACATTTTATTCCAAAGAGATCAAAGAAAGGTTAATATAATCTATTCAAAATTATAGTTGCTCTTTTTGTGGTGAAAAAAATTGGAAAATGAGATGTCTATTACTTGGAGAATGGTATGTGGCATATGATTATAATGAAATACTTTCACGCTAAGAAATAATGAGATGGGTCATAGTGGATTATGGAAAAATGGTAAATAGGATGTAAAACTTCCTACTCTCTCAAGATACCCACAATCAAAAATAATTCCATAGAATCCAGTCTAAAAGCAGCAAAGTCAGATGAGTTAGGAATGAAGTTGAGAAGCTTTGGAAAACTAGGGAGTAAGGTCTTTGAGTTCCTTGGCCTCAGTCCAACCAGATAGTTCAAACACCTCAGAGAAAAAAAGAATCAACAAATGGTGAGCCCTAGAGGTAGGAATGGCAGCTTCATGTTTTCTACTGAACCAGGAAATTTGCATCCCATAGCAATTACCAATGGAGACAACAGGCAGAAAGCATGTGGTGGAACTATATTGGCCATAGCTGGGGTCTAACCACTCGCACTTTTTCAAATACAACAGAAAGAATAAAAAACCAAGACCTGAGGTCTGTCTGTTGCATCTGGGAACTTACATCTCAGTGGCAGATACCAGTGGAGTCAATAGGCTACAAACTCTGGAAGTGGCTTTGTAGGCAGCAGTCTCTGCCCAAGAGATTTCTACTAATCCACAGCAAAATGTTGTCCCTTGATCAGAGAAGGGCTTCAGGGGCCCTAGAATTCTGATCAGTCACCTGCTTTATCCCAGACTATGACATCAGGAGAAGAAGAGTGAGAAGGGAACACAGAGAGATGTGTGATTGCTGAGTGTGTGGGGCACTGTTGACTATGGTAACTCCCAGGAGAGTGGAGTTCCTGGTTGCTACCATAGGGAGAGGGTAAGCTGTCTGCTTTCAGTGACAGAACAATCATTGTGTGGTCTAGTCGGAGCATCTGAGTTCACTCATTGACCAGGCTTGAGTAGAGGAGCAAGCACTACACCTGATCCTTTAAGAAACATAAGAAGGTAAATATGAAAGATTAAATATGTCACTTAAACAGTTTAACTTTTTAATTCTTATATGGGAAAATTTCATCTATAATCCCTAAGAATGACATCTTTATTTGGGTACTTTGAAAGAGCAAATATAGATAAAAGACAAGCTCTACTAGAATATAATGCAATGAGCAATAATAATAATAATAATAATAATAATAATAATAATAATAGGCAAGGAAGAGGCAAAAAGGGACAATACCATATATGAAAGAGAATGAGTGGAAGAACTGTCATAGAACGGGGAAGATGGGTAGAGGCATGGTAATTAGAAACCTAGTCACATTGGATCTGGGTAAAATAGAGAACAATTTCTACTACTAGAAGGGTAAAAGACTTCTTAATATAATGAGGAAAAGGAGGTAAAGGGGACTGGATAAAGAAGGAACTAATGCCCCCTTAAGGGATTTAGAGGAGAAAGATTAAGTAGATTTTTAAAAAGAGGGCAAAGGGATAAGAAAAAGGAGGAATTCCTAGAAAGGACATATTAAGAAATATGAAGGTAAATTGAAGGCATAAGGGAGGGACTCTTAGGACCATTTAAAAGAGGGATTTTTAGAGTTGAATTCATATCAAGAATTAAAAAGGCAAGGTTTGGGGGATAAAGAAAGTACTTTTGAAAAGGCAGATAGAATAAGACCTAAAAGATAAGGGAAATAGAATAAAGGATGGACTTTTAGAAAGAAAGGTCAAATTTAGAACTCAGAAAGCAAAGGGACAGGATATGAGATGATTTCTATGAAGGGGTATAAATTGGAAAAGTAGTGAACAAAGGAAATTAAACATCTGAGGAAGCATGTGGCAAAAAGAAAGAATGAGAAAAAGAAGAAGTGATGAAAAATAGAAATGAAATGGAAATAAAGAGCTAGTCATTATAGCTTTGAATGTGCATGGTATGAATTTAACCATAAAATGAAAATGGAGAGCATAATGGATCATAAACAAAAGCTGACAAAGTATTGTTTACAAGAAGCACATTTAAAAATGAAAGACACACAAAGAATTAAAATAAAGAGCTAGAGTAGAAGATATACTATGTCTTAGCTGATGAAAAGAAAGCAAGAATACCAATCATGATCATTGACAAAATTAAAGCTAAAATAGATTATAATTAAAATGATGAGTAAGAAAAATACATAATATTCTAAGGTAACATTGATAATGAAACATGATCAGTTTTATGCCTTTATGCACAAAATGTTATAGAATCCAAATTTTTAAAGGAAACACTAAATGAGTTACTAATGAAAATAGACAGCAAAACAAGAATAGTGGGGGACTTTAATTTCTCACTCTCAGAATTAAACAAATCTAACCTTAAAAAAAAGAAGGTATATGCTAAAGGGGGTTGCTCCATTCTTCCTTTCCACGTGTGCCTCAGGCGATTTCTCATATGATATCCCTCTGCCCAGCAGTCCAAAGGGGGTGCTTCCTTCCTCCCCTGTCTGGGATAAGGGGGGATGAGATCATATGTGGAATGAAGGTTTCGGTTTGGGCACTTGGTCTCTAAAAGGTTTGCCATCACTGGTACAGGACAAATTGTGTAGGGGCACAATTGAAACTTCTCTTTGCAATTTCCTTAATGGGAAAGGAGGTGCCAAGCTTTAGTATTAGTTTCACAGTGAACAAATAAACCCACAAACACACACATATGTGTATATATATATATGTTTTATATATAATATATATTTATAATACATATTGTTTTGTATATAGGTTTATTTGTATATAATATATGTATAATATTACTTTAGCATAATATTATGACATATATTACATACATATATAAATCAATAGTAATGTAGAAATTAGAGAAGCTACATAGATAAATATATGTCAGACATAGCAGAGTAAAGGAACTCTCCCACTACTAGTGAGGTAACTTAGCTCAACAAAGAGAGAGAGTCCTAAATCTCCCCCAAGGAGACATTTCCCAAAAAAATTAATGTAGCCATCTAAGGATAGGGACATGTTTAATAATGTCATTTCTTTTTATGTAAGCCGATTCCCTGAATATCTCATTCATTATCCTAAATGGAGTTAACTCTTGATATCTTTTCTCTTGAAGGCAGAATACAAAAGCACCACACAGAACTGTAGAGCTGAAAAACTAGTAGGTAGAACAAGAGTCTGAAGAAACTAAAGCTTTCTTCTATTCTATTTTCCTCAACTTTCCCCCTCCCTTCATTAAGCAATGCACAATGAATATCACCAATATAGTGTTATACAAATGTTGAGGATCAGTAACTGATGAGCATCTGTAACCTTACAAAATTATCCCTTTTATCTAACAGTATGTATTAAATAGGGCTTATTGAAATGGCTAAAAATTATGGGTGGGTGCTCTTCCTAGGGAGCTAAACAAGAGAAAAGGAAGAAAATCATGTATCATCTCCTCTATGTTATGTTCAAAAGAGAAAAGTCAGTTGAGAATAGTCAACAAATCAAGTCACCAAGCATTTATTAAATGTTTACTACATGCTAAGCACTGGGAATATAAATTCAAACAGAAAAATAAGTATATTCCTTGTTTTTAAAGTGCTTACATTTTAATGAAAAAAAAGATAACACTTAAAATGAAGTCAAAAAGAGGTAGAGGGTAAGTACTCATATATGGAGGCCTAGAGCAGAAAGTGCATAAAGGAATAAAGACATGGCTACTTTTTCAGTTTCCTTTAAAATAGATGTTCTGTGGGAACCAAATAATCAAAGAAAGAGACCACAGAACTAGAGTGAAATTTCAGTGATGAAGGAAGCTATTGTGTCATGGCAATAAAACATCAGAGAGTCTAGATTAAATGAATGTAGGTAGTGGCAGCATCATAATTGGATTCAAAAGAATGTAGTTTGTTTTGCCATTGGGAAAATACAGTAAGCCTATTAGACCATGATGTTGAACAAAGTCCAAGGGGAATAAAAGACAATTCAGACAAAAACCACCCAATCCAGAATGAGCAACCTACTTCCCCTCTTATTCTCTTATTGATTCTTAATAATGCTAAATATAATAAGCAGCTATTATATCTTAGTCACATACTTTTTAGTGTCTTGAAGTGCAGGCTTCAGATAATATATATGAAAATTTGAAACTAAACAAAATAAGTTATACTTTCAAAAAGTTAGCATCTCCCCATTTTCCCATGCTAAGTATTAAGAGGAGTTTGGGTTCTTCTGTGGCTTTCCTCAAAGTCTCTGTTCTACATACCTTAAGTGATGCAACATAAAATGTAGGATGGTGATAAAATTCCAGAACAGAATAAAATATATTGTTAAGGTGACACCATATTAAAAAATAATTTTAAAAGTATGAGAATTATACATACTCAACTGGCTCCATAAGTGAAGAAGCACTCAATTTCAAGGACACAGATGAATGAAAAAGAAAATGAAACCTATAGTCAAGAAAATTCACCATTTCCCTTTCTTCCAGCAAGATTTGTCCACTCTCCCTCTCTTTAAATACATTGAGTCCTGAAATAAACTTCTACAGTGCAGCATAAAAATCATTAATACAATTCAAAGACTGTCATTTTAAAAGAAATACAGAATTCGAAACTCTACTCATGAGTATTATTTTACTATGTTAGAGTAAAATAGAAACTGTAGCCTTTGTACAACATTATTTCTTCTCAGATCTATCAGAAATCAAGATGAAAATGTATGAATAGCTGAATATCTAAACAATAGTGTCAAATTCAAATAGAGTTGACCATCAAACTATATGTAAAAATACCTGCTACAACATGTTGATTTAGAAAACCATACATTAAAATTATCTCTGTTTTACCATATCTTATTATGTTAAATAATTCACAATTACTTTTTAATGTCTCATGTACTAAGTATCGTATATTGATTATATGCTCTGAGTGAGTCTTATGTTTGTTGTACCCACACTAAAAATCTTTCCCATTTTTCCCCACTATTTTTGCCCATTGAAAAAATTTTATAGTCTGGGTTTGATCTTCAAATTGCCCATTTTCAAATTTCGACATTGTAATTATTTCATTGTTTTTTTATATTATGATGAGTAAATCAAGTCTGTGGTGTTTTTTGTGCTGCTACCATTTTTAGTTATGTTATCTATTAGTTGCTGGAACACCCCAATTCATTTCATCTGAACCTGGGATTAGAAAACAAATTTTTTTCTAATTCAGAAACCATTTAACACCCACAGTTTACCTGCTAAGCTTATTGGAATGTCTTGATGTTTGACTTTTACCTTAGGAAAATGCAATTTCTTTTATAAATTATAGGAAATGAGACCTATTAGAATGTTGAAATATGAAAGAACTATAAATTATATTCCTATTCAGCTTAGTATAAATGTAAAATTCAAGCAGGGACTAGAAAAAATGGTCTTTAGAAGCTCTGAAATTATTGAGAAAAAGTGGGAGTGCTATGATTACTCTTTCATAGAGCTAATTTTTTTCTGTCTTTTACACCCATTTATTCTCATGAGAAGTCAAAAATGAGGTTTTCAAAAGAAAAGGGGAAAAGGGAAAAATGAAGCAACTTGAGGCAAATTGCCCCAATTATTTCATAAAGTATACAACTATTTATTATATTACATTTGTTTTTAAAACTGGTATATAAACAGAATAAATCATAAAGAAACATGTTGATTTATTTATAGAGCACCTAAACTTTAATCACCATGGAAATCCATCTCCTTTAAGTTGCCTACATGATCCTAGTTTATATTTGGAAGAACTCAGAGTTTTAGTGTTGTTGGCAAGTTGACAGTAATGGAGCACACTGGATAACTATGGCTACTAATTAACATGGCTATTAATCATAATAATCACAGTAGTTAGATTAGTAGCACCAACATACACATACCCACATAGAAATAAAAAACCTGGAGCTTCTGGTAAGGAAACTCTTTTTTTAATCAATGAAGATCAGCAATTTATCTCTAACTTGAGACCTGAGTTTCTTAAACTAGAGGGTGTCATAGGTGATTCTCTTGTATGTGAGAGATAGGAGGATTGCCAAAATATATGAATATTTTTAGTGCAATTACAACATGTATACATATACTTTTCCCTATGAAAACCAAATTAAAATCAAAATCAAGGGAGGTCAACATTTTAATATACATAATTAAATGTGAAGATAGCTCAGCAATTATTTAATACTTACTACATATTAAAATTTGAATATATGCAGATATTTTTTGTCAACAAATCACCAAAATTTAGTGTATGATGATGACAAAGATACTTTTGCCTTGTTACTTGATATATTTCAATGTAACACAGAGTTTAAAAGTTTTTCATATATGAAAGTTATAAATATTATTCAACATCATTCATTTGGACATATATAATATTATGTTAACAATAATCAATTTTATAAAGAAAAAAATTCCTTCAAATTCTTACATTAGAAGGAATTATTCAAAAAATTGTGCAATGACATGGAAATAGATACATATGAAACTAACATATTAAGAAACATCCTGTTTTTTTCTGCCAAAATATTTTAAAGTTTGTTAGATCAAAAATATGATGATGCTGTCTAAAGCACAACATTGCTTCTGCCTTCTTTTTCCAGACCGAATTAAAATTTCAGAATCTATACTATAGTTTGTTTTCTAAATAAGAGACAGTCTAGAAATCAGCTTCCATATAAAATTTTAGATAAAATTGAATTACTCAATGTAGAATTAACATATGGATGAGTATGTATTTATGTATATATAAGAATATAAAATCATGTATATATTCATTATTATTCATCATAATTATCAGCCTTCTCCCCACATAGACACCCCTACCCACAACAATGCAACATTAAGTTTGCATTTTGAATTCAATCTTATTGTGATGGATAGCTCCGCAGTCTACCTTAGCTTTAGGGAAGCTAACTTAATATTTCTCAATTACTAGAAATGTGAAACTTAATACTAAGAAATGTATTTATTATTATTCCCATATAAGTCATGCAAACCCCCACCCCCACACATAGCCAAGTTATTTATAAATCTGATTAAAGGAAGTGGAAAAGAAAAGAAAAAACAAGTAGCATAGACTTTCTTGCCTCTGGTTACCCAAGGGGAAAGACAAATATTTTCTGCTATATTGACCACAAAAAAATGTGACACAATGAGATTGTTAATAAAAACATTGTAATCATTGGATCCTAGCTCATTAGATTTAGAGTTAGGGAAGGAACTTAGATGCCATTTAGTTTGACTCACTCATTATTTGTGTAAGGACATTAATATTCCCTGTTAAGAGATTTGCTCAAAGTCTTACAGTTGGTGCAAGAAAGATAATGTAAATGTAGATATTCTTTTTTTTCTAGTCAAGCTTTGTCCAATCTGCCATTATTTGGGATAGTAAAGCCAAACCACACTGGGATATTTTTTGATGAATAAATAGAAAATGATTTACAACTTTGGAAAATTAATAGCAAATTATTAGAAAAAGTCATTATAGGATGATTTTTGGTTTCTGTGAAGATGGGAATTTTATACCCAATTTATTGTGTATGTTCTTTCCTCTTTGAGATAATTCTGATGAGAGTAAGGTTCAAGTATTCCCCTCCCTACTGTGCCATTAATTATCCTCAGTGAAAGAAAACTTTTATACCTCTTTTATGTGAAATAATTATCCCATTTTATTTCTCCCTCAATTCTTTTAATGCATTCCTATTTCTCTCTGCTTAATTAATTTTTAGATATCATTCTATCATATTCAAATCAGAATCTTTCCCTCTCTCAATATATACTATTTCTTACTGCCCTAAAAAGAATAAAGTATATTTACAAACAATTTAAACTTATTTAATGTCTTTTGATTTCTCTTTACTATTTCTCTTTTTATGTTTCTCTTCAGTCTTGTATTTAGAGTCACATTTTCTATTCAGCTCTGGTTCTTTGTGATGTAGGCAAGGCTGCTTGAGCGCTCATCCAAAGAATTGACTGATGGCTTAAATTGACTCCATTGTGAGGAAACATGCTTTATTATAAGGGAATATAGTAACTGAGTGGTTATAGACTGTTAAATAGGTAGTATAGTAAGTAAGTAATAATGTAAGGCAAGGAGCTAATGTGTATGCCAAAAAAGTTAAGGCAGTAAGCAAAGGTAAAGTTAAGTAATCATAAAAGAGTAAAAGTAAGAGTGGGTAGGGGTTTTCAGGAATGCTTTTTTATCTTGATTAGTTACTAAGGAAGAGATCATTTGTTTGAACAGTTGTTGTCTGTTCCTAAGGAGCTGATGTCATTTTACAAGTAGTTAACTATAGTCTTTGTGACTTGTACACATGGTTTGCTCTCTCTGCCCACTCAGTAGGAGGAGATCAAAGTGTAATGTAAACATGAAGCTGATGCTATGTGTTATGGGCTGTATGGTGCTACTGGATAGGGCCTGATAGAGAGATGGCCCAAGGTCCTCTGATGGTCTAAGGACCTAAGCTGAATGAGGTGGGAAACTTGGGTGGACACCAAGTTGTGGTAGTGAACACCAGTCCCACAAAGTATATGAAGCTCCACTGAATACACACACACTTCCCTTAACAGTGCCCAGGGCTAAGTGATCAAGTGAGAAGCTGTGAATTGAATCACACAGCTTCTCCAAACCCTTATCCTGGGTTTAACTTGATGGGCAATGCCTATGATGGTGATTTGATCTTGTTTGAGTAAGCCCTTCCCCTTAGATCCAAAGAATATGATAGTGAACTTTAGAATAATAACAGCATTCAGCTAGATAAGCTTTTAGGATTTAATTGTAACAAACTCAGGGGAAGGATCAGGGATTGAAAGAAGAAGATGTTGGGAAACAACACTAGACTAAGGATGATCAGGTTTGGCAATCACAGATTGAACAGATTGAGATTGTCTTCTAGAGAAGTTCCCCTCTCTATGGCTCATGGGTCAGGACAGGTACCTTTGGCTCTGACCAGATGCATTGAGGAATGATGGTATTCTTCCTTGATGATAAATAATCAATGTACACAGCACAGCACTATTCAGAAGTTGAGGATGTGATAATTTGTGGAACAGGATACTGGTAACCTAAGCAGGTTGGTTGGCCTACCCACCCAGCCACCCAGGGCCCATTCTCATGAGTAAGAGAGTTTCTTGATCCATCTTCTGCCTTTTATAGTCATGGCAGTAACTGTTTTTTGTCCCCTGGCTCATGACATCTGGGTAAGTTCCAAATTCTAAAACTGTTGGGTGTCACTCATCCTGTTCTCCATTTTGCTTATCATAAATTGATGTTACACATGTTAAATACTCTCGTGCAATTTTAGGTTAAATTTTGCTCACTTTTGGGCAGATTCTAAGGAAAGAAGTGATTGTGAAAATTGAGCATTGTTTGAACCAAATCCTGTGTGATTGGGAAACTGGATCAGGTATACTTGCTGTACAGAGACCAACAAAGACCTTGATTATGGGTAAAGATTGACGTGAAGAGTTCTTAAATGGTTGTAAATCTAAGTAACTCATATGTCTTATTTGAAAGGGAGTCACATACTTATCAATTGGTTATTGTTTCTATTATTGTTTCTATTTTCTCTGATACTTTAATGTATCTCATGTTATCATGACTATGGCTCCATGATTTTTTTTCATTTTTTCTTCTTAGCTGGTGGTTTCTGGAATTGGGCTGTAATATTCCTGGAAATAAAGCTTTTGAACTTGCAGGTAATGAAAAAAGGATTCTTTCTATTTCATTTTACCTTCTGTTTCTAGGATTCAGGATTCCAGGGTAGTTTTCTTTGATAATTTATTGAAAGATGTTGTCTAAGCTCTTTGTTTTTTGTTTGGTTGTTTTTTATTGTGCCTTTCAAGTAGTCTAATAAATTTCAAGTAGTCCAATAACCAGTTCTTCTTTCCTGGATTTATTTTATAGATGAGTTCTTCTAGTGAGGTATTCCAAATTTTCTTCTATTCTTTTTTTTATTTCTTGGACTTTGATTAATGTTTCTTGATTTCTCACAGAGTTATTATATTCCATTTCCCCAATTCTGATTTTTAAGACATTATTTTCTTGACAGAGTTTTTGTACATGCTTTTCTACTTGGACAATTATACTTTTTAAAAAGTTATTTTCCTCAGTAAATTGTATCTCCCCCCACCCCCAAATAGCCAATTGGTCCTTTTAAAGATTTCTCTTCAGTGAAATTTTGTATAAATTTTCCCCCCATATAGCTAATTATATGTTTTTAGAAGTTTCTTTCTTCAGTAGATTTCCCTTTTCCCAATTGGCCTAGTCTTTTTTAAAGACATTATTTTCTTCATTATTTTTGTGACTCTTTACCATCTATTGATTCTTTTTTCTTCCATCACTAAAATAATTTTCTGTTTTGAGTTTCTTTTTTTGTTTGTTTATTTGCTCATTTTTCAGTCTTTTTTCTTTTCTTTTAACTTAAAATACTGTTAAAGTTGAGCTGTTCTTTCCCTATGATGAAGGGAGAAAGACTCCAAACTTCAGGTTTTTTGTCTAGCTGCTTTCAGAGTTAGCTTTGAAGATTTATAAGTTTTCAATTCTTCCAAGGTGGTATGATCTAAGAAGTGTGTTTAATACTCCCCCAGTCTGTTGTCTGGTTTGTAAGCTACCACAAACATTATTGTCTGACTTGGAAATATGACCAGGTTCTCCTAATCCCCTAAACCATGAAGTGTTGATGTGTGCTAGTGCTCTTCCTCACCCTGATGCCATGGTCTATGAGACCAGCATCTGCTTATGAGAAACTTGGCAAGAGTTTCGTACTCATGTTCAGAAAAGAGACTCTATAATTTCTACCTGAACAGTTGCCCAACCTCCCTCCTTAACATTTGTGGCTGACAGTTCCTGAAGCCTTTGATGCTGATTCAGATGCCCTTAAGGCATGTGGCTCAGTAGGAACTGCCTTGGCATACTGCTTGATATTCCACTTCCACCTTGGTAGAATAGATTTTTCTTGCCAGCCTTCTAAGTGGTTTTGGGCTAAAAAATGCTTTACACAATCTTTTTGTGCATTTTGCTGATCTAGAATTGGTTTTCAGGGACGATATCACAGCTATTTGAAAGATAACTTGGTACAGATCAGGTCATTCTATATGCCTTCTCAACATTTTTAGCTCCCTAAATCTCTTTCACATTAAACTACTGTGCTATTTTAAAGATATCTCATTCAGTTATCAATATTTTATCTTTCTTAAGACAGTTTTGAAAAATACCAGTATATTAAAATTTCCTGAGTGCTAGGATAAGAGATATGACATGGATTCTTATGAAGATGAGATTGAATCTCCACTTGTCTATTTTTAAATTTAATCAACCAAAAGAGAAGATGCCCCTATTTAATATTAAGTTGTGGAGGTTAATTAACCACTTACTAAAGTGAGATATAACTCCAGAAGCAATTGACTGCCACAGGGCAGTGTTAAAAAATTTTAAAGACTGCAATTGGTCCCCATAAAGTGGAGGAAGGGACAGGAAATAACATAAAAAACGATCTTTAAAAAGGGCTTAAACTACTGGTCAAGAGCTTTTTGCAATGTCTTTGTGAGGTCTTTGAGATATTGAAGGATCTTGGACTGGGACTGCTCCATGGATCTATGACTTGGGTGAGTGAAAAGCTGACTCCTTTCCTAGCTTCTGAAGAGATTAATTTCAGGAGAGGTCTCCCCTTCTTGGAAGAGGTCACATGGGTAGAACTCTTTTCTTATTGAACACCTGGCCCTCTGGTTGAGGGTCTTCTGGTTGAAGGCTAACTAGCCCTGTCTGAGTTGAGCCAGGGCCCACAGTAAATGTTTACTGTGTTACATTAGATATCTTAATCAACCCCCTTACACATTTCTCTACTTTCACTCTCTCTCTTTTTGAAAATAAAGCTACTAAAAATTATTTTTATTTATTAATTTTTTTAATTTTTATTTTGAATATTTTCCCCTAGTTACATATTTCATGTTTTTTCTCTCTCCCCCATACCCTTTTAGCTGATGCACAATTCCACTGGGTTTTACATGTATCATTGGTCAAGACCTTATTCCATATTATTAGAGTCTGCCTCCCAATAATATCCTCAACAGCCCATGTGTTCAAGCTGTTGTTTTTCTTCTGTGTTTTTCCTCCCACAGTTCTTCCTCTGAATGTGGTTATTTTTCTTTCACATAAATCCCTCAGCCTTGCTCTGGATCCTTATATTGCTGTTAGTAGAGAAGTTCGTTATGCTCGATTATACCACAGTGTATCAGTCTCTGTGTACAATGCTCTCCTGGATCTGCTCCTTTCACTCTGCATCAATTCCTGGAGGTTATTCCAGTTCACATGGAATTCCTCCAATTCTTTATTCCTTTGAGCATAATAGTATTCCATCACCAACTGATACCACAATTTGTTCAGCCATTCCCCACTTGAAGGACATTCTCTCATTTTCCAATTTTTTGCCACCACAAAGAGTTTGGCTAAAAATATTTTTGTACTTTTCCTTTCCTTATTATTTTTTCCTTATTATCCCTTTGGGGTATAATCCAAGCAGTGCTATCACTGTATCAAAAGGCAGAAAGTTTTTTAAAGCTTTTTGAGCATAGTTCCAAATTGCCGTCCAGAATGGTGGGATCAGTTCACAACTCCACCAGCAGTGCATTAATGTCCCAATTTTGCCACAAACCCTCCAATATACATTACTTTCCCTTGTTGTCATTTTAGCCAATCTTCTAGGTATGAGGTGATACCCCAGAGTTGTTTTGATTTGTATTTCTCTAATTATTAAAGGTTTAGAACACTTTCTCATGCACTTATTGATAGTTTTGATTTCTTTATCTGAGAATTGCCTATTCATGCCCCTTGCCATTTATCAATTGGGAGATGGCTTGTTTTTTTTTGTACAATTCATTTAGATCTTTGTATATTTGAGTAATTAGACCTTTGTCTGAGTTTTTTGTTATAAAGGTTTTTCCCCAATTTGTTGTTTCCCTTCTAATTTTGGTAGCATTGGTTTTGTCTGTACAAAAAGATTTTAGCTTAATGTAGTCAGAATTATTTATTTTATATTTTGTGATTTTTTTCCAAGTCTTGTTTGGTTTTAAAATCTTTCCCTTCCCATAGATCTGACAAGTATACTATGCTGTGCTTATCCAATTTACCAATAGTTTCCTTCTTTATATTCAAATCATTCACCCATTCTGAGTTTACCATGGTATACAGTGTGAGATGTTGATCTAGGCCCAATCTCTCCCATATTGTTTTCCAATTTTCCCAGAAGTTTTTGTCAAATAGTGGTTTTTTTGTCCCAAAAGGTGGATTCTTTGGGTTTATCAAAAACTGTCTTCCTGAGTTTGCTTAACCCTAGTATATTCCACTGATCATCCCTTCTGTCTCTTAGCCAGGACCATATTGTTTTTATAACTCCAGCTTTGTAGTACAGCTTGAGATTTGGTAGTGCTAGACCACCTTCATTCATATTTTTTTTCATTATTTCGCTTGGTAATCTTGGTCTTTTGTTGTTCCAATTGAACTTTGTTATAGTTTTTTCTCATTCAGTAAAAAAAGTTTTTTGGTAGTTTGATAGGTATAGAACTAAATAGGTAAATAAATTTGGGTAGGATGGTCATTTTTATTATGTTAGCTCATCCTATCCAAGAGCACTCAATGTTTTCCCAGTTGTTTAGATCTATTTTTAATTGAGTGGAAAGGGTTTCGTAATTGTGTTCGTATAATTCCTGTGTTCTTCTTGGTAGATAGATTCCTAAGTATTTTATATTTTCTAGGTGATTTTAAATGGAATTTCTCTTTCTAACTCTTCCTGCTGTGATGTGTTGGAAATACATAGAAAGGCAGATGATTTATGTGTGTTTATTTTGTATCCTACAACTTTGCTAAAGTTGTTAATTATTTCCAATAACTTTTTAGTTGATTCTCTAGGATTTTTTAAGTAGACCATCTATTATCTACTCATCAAGATATTTAATATTTCCTTCTATTTTGCCAGTCTTTTAAGTTTGCCTTATTAATTTTTGCTGTCTTGTGAGATCATTGGCTTCTACTTGCCCAATTCTAGCCTTTAAAGACTGGTTTTCAGCTATAATCTTTTGGTTTTCCTTTTCAATCTGGTTTCTCTGCTTCTTTAAGGCATCCAGCTGGTCATTTCCGGTCTTCAATTTGCTTATTAATTCATTTGATTTCTGAGCCTCACTTTCCAATTGCAAAATTCTGTTTTTTAAACTGTTATTTTCTTGCCAGATCTCTTCCATCTTTCTCATGATCTCAGATTTGAACTCTTCAAGATCTTGTGACCCATTTTCATTTTTTTGGGAAAGTTTGGATGTCTTTAATTGTTTGTCCTTTGTTTTCTGGGGTTTTTCTGTGCAGAAGTTATCAAATATTAGAGGATTTTTTTTCTTGGTCTTCTTGTTTATTTCTTGGGCCTTGCTTGGCATCATTATGCTTTCTCCACCAAAAGTCTGAGTAAGGCAATCTGATTCTCTTTGTATAGAGTTAAGGAGCAGTTTTTGCCTGAGGCTACTTTGTGAGTCTCTTGGCTTCTCCGGGGACCCTCCTGTGGTCTCTGGTCTAGCTATTTTCAGAGTCAAGCCCCCATGGTCCTAGCTGGCTGCCCAGAGCCCAGTAATTGGCCCCCACTTGCTCCCCAACTGAAGTTTTCCCCTGAGTCTGAGCTCACTGCTGCTACCTCTCTCAGCCCCACTCCTATGTCCAAGGTCTGAGTTCTCCAGCCTCCTGGGTTCTCAGGTTTTGCTGCTCTCAGGAGCAAGTGCCTAGTGGTGTCAGTTAGCTGTCAAGTAGGTAGATTTTGTGCCCCGACTCATTCTAACTCTAAAGCGTACCTCTGATTCTGGTACTGTGGGTGGGTGGGGAAATTTGATCTGCTCGCATTTTGATAGGAGCTATTCCCCCCCCCTTATAGTATAGAGTGTCCAAATCCCTAGTACCTTCTAAACTGCACCTTATTGTGGGGTCCCTTCTTTCATCTGGATTCGGTTTTTGTCCTTTAAAGGTATGCTATATCAGTTTGTAAGGAGAGAAAGTCACTCTGCTTCTACTCTGCAGCCATCTAAACCCAGAAGTCCCCTAAAAGTCATTTTGACTTGAGCTGTGTTATTTTTTTTAATTGGTGACCACATTCTCTTATATTTAGTACAACCATAAATATTATCCCTACATTCTTTAACATGATTTTACACTTTATACTGTTTTGTAACATGGTACATATCATTAACCTCCATAAAACTAAGGATATCTTTCTTTCTGACCTGAGAGAAATAAGTGGATGAAATAATTTTCAAGGTTATTTTTATTACACATTTTGTGCAATTTTAAAGCATTGGCCATAAAATTTTAGTTTCATTATTGATCATAATTCAGGAGGATATCCTTAGAAATATACATTTTCATAAGGTGCAGAATTATTTCACTTTGGAGTCTAAGCTTCCTAGGTATTGTCTTCTCCCATTATGTTTGCATGTGTTTTATTTTGATTTTGACTTTTTAAAGATATGTGAATCTAGCCAGCCAACTCTTATAGAGTTTCCATTTAGTGGCCATTATTTTCAGCTGTTCCCAAACTTTTGAACTTATATTTCAGATTTTGCCTGGTTCTAGAGAGAAGAATGATTATATTATATATGGCTGAAATAGTTTATTATTTTCTCTACTTTCTAAACAAATTTCCCCCTATATAAAGACTAATAGTCTATAAACTAACTAAATCCTGACTTTTAAAAGTGTCTTGAGGCAATGGATGGCCCTAATTTTTTTTTACCACCCACTTAGGATTCAAATCTTTTTACTCTAAAGCAGAAATTAAATTCAACTCTGAGGACATGGAGCATTTATTTGCATATGAGTCATTGAATTGAAAATTGTGGGGTTTGATTCTGATCTACTTAAATCAGACTTTTCGCACTCACCATATTGCAGTTGATATGGGTAAATCTTCTTTCATTGTCTTTCTGTGACTAGAGTAGGTCTTTGAATAGGAAAAACACTCACAAAATGTATGTTGTCTCATGAAAATGAGACCATAGCAAGGAACCGATAAGGAGAACTGCCCCTGAAGCAGGAAAATGTTTGTTCAAGGAAAGAGTGGGTTAAATTGAATGGTGATACTTTAGTGGTTCTATGTTTTTCCAGGTTCTTAAAATTGTTAAGGTCCTATGTTATAGGACCTTAAGGTCCTATCATTGTATTAAAGTATGAATAAAAACATCCAAATTCACCTCATACTCTGATCATTAGAGTTTTAAGAAAATTCAAGTTAAGTTTAAGAATCAAAAGCACAGAGCTACTTTATGGAAAAAAAATTCCTGAATAGAATAATTTGAGTTATTTCACTTTCATCAGGAAATCTTCATCCTTTGCTCACTTTGATTTTTTTATCACATGAACAATCATAGCAGAGAATTTCTAAGTACTTAGTGACTTAAGTTCTTTCTAAGATATCTGCCCTATTTGCTAACATTTCAAGAAATGGTTAGTGCATAAACAAAAACAATCAAAATTCTAACACCTCTGAAAATTTTATTTTGTTCAAGTTTTCAAGAAAATGCCACAGATAAACTATTTGATTGTTGGATCCTTCTGATTTCTTGTATAAGTGGTGAAGGAGATAGAAAGGTGATTGGACTTAGAGTCAGGACATATGCATTTTATTCTAGGTTGGACACTGATTATTTATGTGACTTTAGGCAATTTTCTTCAAAGATATTCTTTCATTTCTAAAGAAAGATACATATATATTGGAAACACATACTATGAAGATTTGTTATAAAGAGAGAGAATTTTAATATACTAAGTATTATAGAAATATAATTTATTTTAGATTATTCATATGGAAATAAGTAAAAAAGAAAGTATATGACTTTAGGGATAGATTTGGAATCTTAGAATGTTAAATATCTGTACAAAAATGAATTTTGGCATCCATTCATGTTGTTGGAATACCCTAATAGGTTTTGAATTAATTTAAATAATTAATGTACTTATCATACTATCAGTGATGAGTTACCATGTGTTTAGGCATTTGAAATATACTGTACTAGTTTAAAAAGGGTGTGGTCACCAAATTGTAATAATTACAATTAAAATTGTGAGTCTTTAGTAGCTTTATTACAGCAAAGTAGAGATAATAAAGAGAGGGAAATGTAGGAAGGAGGTAGAGGGTTGCCTAGCCTAATACAATAAGTGCTGAACTGAAGAAATCCAGTTCACACACACACACTCCTCCCCCCACAACAGGGGTCCAATCTCTAGCTAGAGGAGCAGAAGAGTCCATTCAGCAAGAGTGTCAATAGTATGAGTATCCTCAGCAAGAGTCTTCAGTCAGCACTGGAGTCTGAATCCAAGTCCTTCTAAATTCTTCATGGGAATCTGAACCTCCATTCCACCAGAATCTGAATGGGAATCTAAATGCCATTTCAGCAAAAGCCACCACCACCAGAGTCCAAATCCCAAAATGCAAGTGTGATCAGAATGTCCCACTTTGTGCTGGGTCTCCCCTTATAAGCACTTTTCTCTATCCACTAGTTCTCCAACAACACATCTCATGAACCAATCATGATTCCTTAATTGTCTGACACTACCCAGGGGCAGTGTTTGTGGGATCAATTTCCTATCTTGTTGGTTTCAACTTTCTTTCTCTGAGGGTGTATCTGTACTTGCAATCAATGGTAAAGGATCTTCAAGTTTCTGACTGATTACATTAAAGAAAACAAAGGGATTGTAATTCCCTTTTCACAATACTTAAAGGGAGATTGAGGAAATATATTTATCTCAATAGCACAAACAGAAATAAGGTTTGAGGATTGGAGGAATTGAAAGAAGTAAAATCTTTTCAAGTAAAAATCATTTGAAAAAGGAGGAAAATATCTATATCAATCATTAATATATTATTTTCTGTAGTACATGTACAACTATAGATATCATGCCATTTTGAAAACAATCCAGAGTATCACCTTTTTACCTCCACTATGATCTTTATGCTCTTTCTTTTTTGATTCAGTATAGCCAAAATTGGTGAGTACCTTTTATATTTCATTTTTGTGTGGGTGTGTGTCTTAGAACCATTGAAAGTCTTGAAAAATAGAGAACCTTTCTCATAATAACATTTTAAATGCATAAAATAAAATAGAAAAGATCAAATAAGAAACCAGTTATGTCAAAATCCAGTTCTCAGATGACAGATAATGAACTTTTGATTTATAAAGCTTATGTATAATGTTGCCATGTCTCTAAACTTTGACTCAGAAAGCAGGTAATTTTTTAATCATTATGCTGCTCCTAAATGCTTACAAAACTACTCTGGGTCTAGATTACCCTAACTGAAGGGAGATAGGGAGAAATAATGATAGAGAGAAAGAGACAGAGACAGTGAGAGAAACTAGATCAGTAAAAACCCAGTAACATTTAAATTTCTTTGACTCTATGGTTCTGTGACATAAATGGTATAAGAACTTCTGCATACTTTTCAGATTACAACCATTCATGTGCCCCTATGAGTTCCCAAAAGCCTCAAGGTCTATCTTGTTGTATGCAATTGATTTTCAAGCAGCCTGTCTTTTGAGGGGTTTTAATTTGACAAGAGCCATTCTGAAAAAAAAGTTGTTGCTTTTAAGCATATCATCTAGTAATATTTTGTGTGTCTAATTTCCCAAAGTTTCTATAAATATTAAATCAATAAATCTACATTTTTGGTCAACTATCCTATTCAGTGTATTATTCCAAATGTAAAATTCTACACAAAATTTGCATAAGATATGTCAAGGGGAAAAACAGTGTAAGTAAGAAAAACAAATTAATACACCTTAAAAATTTCAGTTTGTTGGGCTATGTGGGTACATAACGATCACACATACTTTTATTCCTATTTTCTGCTCTTGTTTCAAGATAAATTTTTTCTTGATAAATGTCACTGTTACTTTCTTTGGTAGAAGAAATCTCACTGAGACTTTTTCAAGGACTGTTTTTTTTTACTCTGGGGGGAACTTTATTTTTCATTTTTTATATAATTAATGAATTTAGAATAATTTTTCATAGTTACATGATTCATGTTATTTCCCTTCCCTTCCCTTCTCCCTTCCCCCTCCTAGAACCAACAAGCAATATACTGAGTTTTACATATATCATTGCTCAAAACCTATTACCATATGTAAGGATGGGATTGATGGGACAAAAGAAGCCAGAAAAAGGCAGTTGGTGACAGTTACTGATGGTTGAGACCAGAGAGAATTCTGACATTTTCTCAGAGGAGGAGGAGAGGAGAGAGCTTCAGGTGGAGGACTGGGAGGAGAGAGGAGGAGGACATCCCAGCTTGGATCCAGTCCTGAGGGCTTCCTGAGGATCTTTCTTTTGGAAACTGAAACCATGGTTCACTGATCAAAGCCATTCCATTGCATCTCACCCATCAAAACTTCAACAATAGAGTGAGCTACGTTTTTGGACTCCATTTTGGGAGCAATCTCTTACTCTCCTTCTCCCATTATCCAACCTTGCAGAGAGACCCCCTCTCAGTCAAAACTTACAATTATAGGAAAGCATTAGAAACAGAGAACTAGATATAGAAATAGAAGGAGAAGGAAATAGGGAGGAGAAGGTTAGGAGTGGGAATCATTGGGTTTCCCACCTAAACAACGTATCCCATAGGAATAGTGAAGAGGGTACCCCAAAATTCCTCTGCCCTTCACCTCTTTCCCCAATCCCTGAATTGCAAATAATAAAATCCATTTATCAATCAGATAGCATTCCAGTGTGCCTGAGAGACAACAAGGGAGAGGGGAACCACAGTTGGTCTGGCTGCCTCCATCTTGAAGCTAGACCATTTGCTGTGAATTTTAACTGATCTGGGGTTCTGTGAACTCCACCCTTATTCAAAATCAGATTGTGGTACCACATACCTCATCTTATAGGGAAACCTGGCCCTCAACTCCTGTGGGGCAGAACGACCATCCAGGTTACCTAGTTTCGGGGTAACACTGCCTTAAAGTCTCCCAGTGTATTTTTAGCCCCAGGGGAGAGCTGGAAGAGAGACTCACCAGACATAGACTCTCTCTCTCTTCCTCTCTCTCTCTCCCCCTTCTATCATAACATTTGGGTACTGGCTTGTTTTATTCTTATACATATTATTAATATTTGCAATAGAGAGATCATTTAAAGTCAACATCCCCAATCATATCCACATTGAATCATTTGATTAATCATTTTTTCTGTGTTTCTACTCCCACAGTTCTTTCTCTGGATATGGATAGCATTCTTTCTTATAAATCCTTCCAATTTATCCTGAAACACTGTATTGCTGCTAGTGTAGAGAAGTCCATTACATTCTATTATGCCACAGTGTATGTCTCTGGGTACAATGTTCTCCTGGTCTGACTCCTTTCACTCTGTATCAGTTCCTCGAGGTCTTTTCAGTTCACATGGAAATCTTTCAGTTCATCATTCCTTTTAGCACAATAGTATTCCATCACCATCAGATACCACAAATTATTCAATCATTCCCCAATCAATTCTCCCTCATTTTCCAAGGCTTGCCACTACAATGAGCATGGTTATAAATATTTTTGTACAAGTATTTTCCCTATTATCTCTTTGGGGTACAAACCCAGATGTTGTATTGCTGGATTGAAGGGTAAGCAGCCTTTTAAAGCCCTTTGGGCAAAATTCTTAATCAGAACCATATTGTTTTGATGACCACTGCTTTATAGAACAATTTAAGATCTGGTACTCGTATCTTTTTTATCCACTAGTTCCCTTGATAATTTTTTTCAAATTTCATGAAGAAGTTTCTTTGTAGTTTGATAGATATGGTACTGAATAAGTAAATTAATTTAGGAAGGATTGTCACTTTTATTATGTTAGCTTGTCCTACCCATGAGCAATTAATATTTTTCCAATCATTGAGATCTAGTTTTTAACTATGTGGAAAGTGTTTTGTTGTGGTGGTCATATAATTCCTGTGTTTTTCTTGGTATATAGATTCCTAAATATTTTACATTGTCTAGGGTGACTTTAAATGGAATATCTCTAACTCTTGCTGCTGAGACTTTTGGAAACATATAGAAATACTAATGATTTGTGTGGGTTTATTTTGTATCCTGAAATTATGTTAAAGTTGTTAATTATTTTGACTAGCTTTTTAATTGATTCTCAAGGATTCTTTAAGTAGACCATCATATCATCTGCAAAGAGTGATAGTTTAGCCTCCTAATTGCCTTTTTTTGATAATTCTTTTTCTTTTTCTTCTCTGATGGCTATTGCTAGTGTTTCTAGCACACAATGTTAAATAGGAAAGGTGATAATGGATATCCTTACTTCACTACTGATGTTATTGGGAAGGCTTCTACCTTAAACCAAATGCAGATGATACTTGCTGATGGTTTTAGATATATACTGTTTATTATTTTAAGGAAAGGTCCTTACTTGCCTATACTATCTAGTTTGTTTGTTTTTCAATAGGAATGAGTGTTGTATTTTTTCAAAGGCTTTTTTAAAATCTGTTGACATAATTATGTAATTTCTGTTACCTTGGTTGTTGATAGAGTCAATTATATGGATGGTTTTCCTAATATTAAACCGTCCCTGCATTCCTGATCTCACCTGATCACAGTGAATAATCCCTGTGATAACTTGCTGGAGTCTATTTGCTAGTATTATATTTGAGATTTTTGGATCTATGTTCATTACAGAGATTGACCTGTAGTTTTATTTCTCTATTTTTGGTCTGCCTGGCTTAGCAATCAGTACCATATTTGTGTCAGAAAAGAAATTTGGTAAAACTTCTTTGCTTATTTTGTTAAATAGTTTGTATAGTGCAATTATTTGTTCTTTAAATGTTTGATAGGATTCATTTGTGAATCCATCTGGCCCTGGGGATTTTTAATTAAGGAGTTCTTTGATGGCTTGTTCAATTTTCTGAGATGGGATTGTTTAAGTATTCTATTTCCTCTTTCATTAATTTAGGCAATTTTTATTTTTGTAGCATTTCATCTCAATTGTCATTTATTACCATATAATTGGGCAAAGTAGTTCTTAATAATTATCTTAATTTCCTTTTCATTAGAGGTGAGGGCACCCTTTTCATCTTTGATACTGTTAATTTGATTTTATTCCTTCTTTTTATTTATTACATTAACCAGTACTTTATCTATTTTGTTTTTTTAAGTACCAACTAGTAGTCTTATTTTTTAGTTCAATAGTTCTTTTTTACTTTCAATTTTATTAATTTTTCCTTTTTGTATATTTTCCAGTTTAGTTTTTAATCTCTGGACTTTTAGTTTGTTCTCTTTCTAGTTGTTGTTGTTTTTTAATTTGCATGCCCAATTCATTGACCTCTTCCTTCTCTCATTTGTTGACATATGTACTCCAGGATATAAATTTTCCCCTGAGTACTGCTTTGACTGCATCCCATAGTTTTTGATAAGTTGTTTCCTCATGGTCATTCTCTTCAATGAAATCAGTAATTGTTTCTTTGATTTGTTCTTTGACCCACCACTTTTGAGGAATTAGATTATTTAGTTTCTAATTAATTTAAAATCTGCCTTTCCACAATCCCTTATTAATTATGATTTTTATTGCACTATCGTTTGAAAAAAACTGCAATTATTTTTTCTGCTTTCCTATATTTGTTTTCAATGTTTTATTACCTAATACATGATCAATCTTCATATATGTGTCACAAGCTACTAACAAGAAAGTATATTCCCTTCAATCCCTATTTATTTTTCTTTAGATGTCTATTATCTCCAATATTGTAACATTTCATTCAATTCCCTTACTTCTTTTTGATTTATTTTTTGGTTCAATTCATCTAGTTCTGATAGAGGAAGGTTAAATTCCCCAAAGAGTATGGTTTTACTATTTATTTCCCCCTTAAGCTTCTTTAGTTTGTCCTTGAGAAATCTGAATGTTATACCATTTGGGGCATATGTGTTGAGTATTGATATTTCCTTGTTATTTATACTACCTTTCATCAAGATGCAATTGCCTTCCTTATATCGTTTAATGAGATCTATTTTTGCTTTAACTTTGACATCATAATTGCTTCTTCTGCCTTCTTTGTCTCAGTTGTAGTTTAATAAATTTTGCTCCATCTTTTTACATTTACCCTGTGTATATCTACCTGCCACAAGTATGTTTCTTTTAGACAACATATGGTAGGATTCTGATTTTTAATCCATTTTCCTATCTGCTTCCTTTTTATTGGTGAGTTCATCCCCATTCACATTCACAGTTACGATTACTTTCTCTGTATCACCCCCATTTTTACTTACTCCTTTGATTCTGCCTTTCTCTCATCCCTCTTACCCACCCCTCCAACTTTTTGCTTTTAGTCAATCTCTCCTAATTCCCCTCTCTAATGTTGCTATGCTTTCCAACCCTTCTCTTTTATTATTCCGCTCTTATTATAGTGACTTTTAAAATACCACCCAACCTCTCCCCTGCCCACCATTCTGTTTATTACCCACATATTTCTCTATAGGGCATTATGAACTGGGAAGTAAATGCAGGAGGTCATCTATGGATTCCTTTAATCATCACTTTACTCTCTGTTCAAGAATGTCAAGGAAATTTTCTTGGATAATTTTCTTTAAAATGATATCCAGGCTTTTTCTTTTGTCATGATTTTCCTGTAGTCCAATAATTCTTAAATTGTATTTTCTGGTTTTATTTTCAATGTCTGTTGTTTTATCAATGAGGTGTTTCATATTTTCCTCAATTTTTTTTCATTCTTTTAGTTTTGTTTTACAGACTCTTGCTGCCTTATGAAGTCATTTCATTCTAGTTGTTGGATTCTAATTTTTAAAGAGTGAATTTCATCCCTGACATTTTGTTCATCCTCCTTCTTCTGGCCTTTTTTTTGTAGGTCATCTTTTGCTTTCTTTGCTTTGTTTTCCAGTTGGTTAATTCTGGCATTTAAAGCAGTATTTTTGATTTTTTTTATTTTGTTTTCCTCGACTTCTGGTTAAGAGCAGCAGAGTAAGGAGCAGCTGCTCGATCTCTCCTAACCAAAGCATACAGGACTCCTCAAGGGGACAAAAAAATGAATCCAGACGAACGAAGGAACCCCACAACAGGGCACAGCATTGAAGGTATGCGGAATCGGGGCATTTCCACACTATAAAAGGGTGAAATAGCTCTCACTAAAACACGAGAGGAAGAAGCCCCTCCACCACCCCCCACACCACGCATAGCTCCAAGGCCAACTCACAAGAGTGAAAGCAGGATTGGAGCAACCAATAAATCACTGGCAGCTCCAGGGCTTGTACCAGAGAGCTGCAAGACGTACAACCCCAATACGGACTTTCCCGAGCGTCTGTGTGGGTGAAGACATTGCCTTAGACTCAGACCAAGATCTCGACTGCATGGACTTTCCCAAGCATCTGCACAGGTGAAGGCAGTGCCCTAGGCGTGGACAAAGATCCCGAGCTCAGTCTTGGACCTCTAGTAGGGACCTGGTGCAGACGGGAGCTTGGCTGTGGAATCAGCCCTTGAGACTGCTGAAGGAGCCTCAGGCAGAGGGGCAGACTGGTGACAACCAGGAGGCTTGACCCCAAGGACAAGGAGACTGGAGCCCTCGGGAGCTTAGAAAGTGCAGGCAGACCCTGAGTGTGAAGACAAAGCTGAAAAGGGGCGGAGCTAACAATGGCAAGCTGAGATCCCCAGAAGAAAAATATTATCAAGAAAAACTCTGGAACACATGACAACTTTTACACAGAGAAAATCCAGACAACAGAGGAGGACAAACAAGTATCCATACCTTCCCAAAACAATGAAAACTGGCCACAAGCTATTGAAGAGTTCAAAAATGAGATGTTGAGGAAGATAGAAGAGATCTGGCAAGAAAATAACAGTTTAAAAGGCAGAATTTCACAATTGGAAAGTGAGGCAAGTCAACTGAAGACCAGAAATGACCAGATTGAAAAGGAAAACCAGTCATTAAAGGATAGAATTGAGCAATTAGAAGCCAATGATCTCTCAAGACAAGAACAAATAAAATAAAGTCAAAAGACTGATGAAATAGAAGGAAACATGAAATATCTCAATGACAAAATGACAAGAAAACAGGTCTAGAAGAGACAATTTGAGAATCATTGGTCTTCCAGAAAAAGCATAAATTAATAGAAACTTGGACTCCATACTGAAAGAAATTATTCAGCAAAATTGCCCTGAAGTCCTACAACAAGAGGGCAATATAGACAATGAAAGGATCCATAGATCACCCTCAACACTCAGTTTATCTTTAGTCTAAGTCCTAGTATAAGCCCTGCTGCTCTTTGCCTGTTTAAATTAATTCCTCCTCTCCCTGAAGACCTTTGTTACCTTCAGTGTTATACTCTCTGACTTCAGCATCATATTATATCCTGAATCTCACCATTACATTCTACCTGCAACTCATATTATATACCTAGCAAGTCCCTGGTAACATCTCTTCCAAATCCCCTTTAACCTAACACCTTTCCCAAATTCCCAAATTTCCCCAAAAGAAATGATGATTTCTTATAAATAAAGTTTGGATCTTTGGTTGTGCCAATCACTAGATCACAGCAGACATTTACTGCTATGCATATCCACCTAATCTTTTTCAATGATCTGTCATTCTATTTCTTAGCCAGATGTTCCTGGTTATTCATATATTATAATATTATTTGAGATATGGTATTTAGTCAAACTTTCTTCATTTTAAAAATTGATTCCTAGATGTTCTTGACATTTTCTTCTTCAAAATTGTTATTTTAATTACCTTTTGAACTCCATATTTTTTGATACTTTGGATAGTATATAATTGAAGTAAAATAATTTAGGTAGATTATCTTTTTAATAACATTGTTAGCCTGTCTTTGAGGAATTAATATGTTTCCACTTGTTTAGATCTGATTGTATTTGTGTGAAAATGGTTTTGTAATTGTGTTCATATATTCTGGGGTTTGTCTTGGCAGTTAAATTCCCAAAATTTTAAATTATATATAGTTGGTTCGTTGTTTGTTTTTAAGGTGGATTTTCTGTATCTCTTACTGGTCTCTTATTATATAGAAATGCTAACAAATTTTGTGAGTTTATTTTATGTTTTGTAACATTACTAAAGGTGATGTTTCAATTATTTTTGGTTGATTCTCTAGGTTAGCATCATATTTTCTGCAAAGAGTGATAGTTTTGTTTACTCATTGACTATTCTAATTGCTTCTCTCATTATTTAGATATCATTTTGAAGTACTGTGTCAAATAGCAGTGTTGATATATTTTCTTTGTTTTACCCTTCACCAAATTGGAAAGGCTTCTAGGTAATACTGACTATAGATAATGTTAGGTAATGGTTTTAGATAACTATTAGTTATCATATTTATAGAAGATTCAAATTATTACTCTACTTTCAAGGTTTTTTGTAATATTTTATTTTTATCTAAGTACATGTGAAAATTTTTTCCAACATCTTCCAAAGAATTCTGCATCTTAAATTCTCTCTTTCTTCTGCATCCCTTTTGCTGAGAGGGCACGCAATCTAATAAAGATTCTATATTTACAATTATATAAAACATTTTTCCATATTAATCATTTTATGGAAGGAAACTTGAATAGAAAAAAATTAATAAAATGAAAATAAGTATGATTTTGTCTGGATTCAGAACCATCAGTTCTTTCTCTGGGAGGAGATAGCATTCTTTTTTATCATGAGTCCCTTGGGATTGGTTTAGATCATTGTATTGCTGAGAAAATCTGAGTCATTCACAGTTGTTCATTATATAATATTGCTGTCTACAATTTGTCCCTGACTCTGCTTACTTCAAGTAGCATTAATTCATTTAAAACTTTCAAGTTTTTTTGAAACTATTCTGCCCATTATTTTTTATAGTACAATAGTATTAAATTACAGTCAAATACAACCCTTTCCTCAGCCATTCTCCAATTGATGAGTATCCACTCATTTTCTAATGCTTTTGCTATTACAAAAAGAGCTGCTTTATATATTTTTGAACATATATGAATTTTTCCTATTTTTAAAATCTCTTTGAGGTATGAACTTAGTAGTAGCATTGCTGGGTCAAAGGGAATATGCTGTTTATATCTGTTTAAACACATATCTAAATTAATCTCCAGAATGGCTGAATTAGTTCCCAACTCTTTTTTTTTTATTTCAGGGATGTATCAGTACTGTTGCTGGGTTCCCTTGGGTCTTAAATGCAGTGGATTTAGCTGGATTTAGCTGGAGGTTTCCCAAACTTGTACTTGTTGAAAGAAATGAAATTGTGTTTATTGTTTTTATATCATTCATTGTAAATTTATCCTACCACATAAACTTTTAGGTAGTATATGTAACTAGGATGCTAGAAAGGTTAATCATAACTCGTAACCAACTGGGATAAGAGAAGGAGAATGTTAACTTGAAAGGTCCTGTTATTAACACTAGAATGTTAAGTACATAACTTGACTGACTCCTGATCCAGAAAAAGATATCAATCGAAGAGAGTTCTATTTGCTTTTATGTCAATAATTGGTAGCATAGATTTTAACTTTAAGTCTCTTCCTGGGGTCATTAATTACAACATCAATAAGTTTCTTTCAGTATTCATTGTGTGAGGGTATTAGTTACAGGATCAATAAAACACATCAAATTTGTATTAGAATTTAGCAACTATTAACCTACTTTAAGCATTTATTTTTGTTAATCAATGATCTGTAGTAACTGTAAAAAAGCCTATAAAAACAACTGAAAACAACCAAAAGATATCTTTGCCACAGGCTGAGTACAGTGAGACTCCAGCTCTAATTTCCCACAATTAAAGATGGATCATCAGCTCAGAATGAAGACCCAAATTTCTTTATTGCTTACATTGCAGAGGGTCACTCCTCAAGTTCCTCAGCATGTGCTTGCTCCAAGCTGATCTTCACACAGCTGATTCCATTGTTCTCACTTCTTACCTCAGAACTTGTACCAGGCCAATTTTCATGCTGTTAATTCCACTGATCTCACCACTTACCCCAGTGAGATGAGTCCTTCCTACTGCCCCTTTTTAGATTGGAATTTGTGCAAAGGGGGATGGAACAGAAGGACCCAGAGAAGGAGTGACTGATGGTTGGTGACAGTTGGTGACAGTTGAGACCAGAGGGATTCTGGGAATTCTCCAGAGGAGGAAGGAAAGGAGGTGGACTTCTGGAGAGGACTGGAGAGATGGAGGAGCAGGAGAACATCTCAGCTTGGATCCAGTCCTGAGGGTTTACTGAGGATCTTTCTTTGGACATTAAGACCCTGATTCCCTGGTCAAAGGCATCCCATTACTTCTCACCCAATAAGACTTCAACAAACGAGTCAGCTAAGTTTTGGGACTCCATTTTGGGAGTGATCTCTTAGGCTTCTTCTCCCATTACCCAACCTTGCTGAGAGACCATTTCTGGTTTGTCTTGCAATTATAGAAAAGGATATAAATAAGAAATAGAAATAGAAAATGAAGGAGAACAGGTGAGGGGAGATGCTTAGGAGTAGGAACACCAAAGGTTACCACCCAAGTAACTGGCCCCATAGAAATAGAGAAGAGGGCACCTCAAAATCCCTCTGCCCTTCACCCCTTTCCCCAATCCCTATATTGATATTACTAAAATACATTCATTAGTCAGATACCATTCCAGATTGCCTGAGAGACAATGAGGGAGAGGGGAACCACAGTTTGGTCTGGCTGCCTCCATCTTGGAGCCAGACCATCTGCTGTGAAGTTGACTGATCTTGAGGGAGGCTTGTGTAAAACCCACCCTCATTCAGAATCGGATTGGGGTACCCAATACCTCATCTTATAGAGAAGCCTCATCCCCAACTCCTGCAGGATGGCACGACCTTGCAGGTAACCCACTTTAGGGGTGACAACCCGTTAAAGTCTCGGTAGTGCATATTTGGCAGGAGAGGAGAGCTAAAAGACAGTGTCACATCTCATAGGTTCTCTTTCTATCTCCACTCCATCCCTAACATTGGTGCCAGGCTCTCATCATTATTATAGTTTTTGGCAGAACCAGCTTAGGTAAAAGAACCTAAATAATTATGAAAAAAATAGCCTCTGTTTGAACCAGTCAGCAGCCATTTTTTTCCTAGCCACAGCATAGCAAAGAGGACAAACTTAGTCAAGCAAAGAAAAGTTAAAGGCATAGTACCATAGAAATTTTTCATTCAAATTGGTACTATGGATCCATCAGTGGGAAAAACAATTTGTTCCATGATGGGAATACTTACATTATTATACAACTTTTTGACTATGATTTATGATTTCTGGATCATAGTAATCCCAGCCTATACAATGGGAATCATAGAAATATATGGTTCCTGCCAATGGTTGAAGCTAGAAATAGGTCAGGTCTTTGCTTTCATACCAACTGCAATTGCTGTAATCATCTCATTCCTCCACTTCTATTGGTCCTTAAAGAATTTAGTACACAAATTGTTAGGTCACAAGGATGATAGCACTGTATTGATAATGACATTAAGAAAGGAAATAGCAAAATTACTTGAAAAGAACTCTTAATTGAAAGCAGGAAAAGGGATCACAGCAGAGAAAAAATAGAAATACCAATACAAACAACTGAGACACATACAGGCTTAGCAAAGAAAAAAGAGGAAGGGGAAACAGTGCCAGTGGTACCAATATTACCTATTATTTATTACATGATTTTGCAGCCAGATTCTAGATTTCTCCATATGAAAAGACATAAACCATTCACTGCTACAGATCTAGACACCCTAAAACAACTGATGCCTGCCTTTTATTTAAATCCCTTCAAGGCTATAAAAGAATTTAAGAGAGCATTAAGACTTTTCGATCCAACATTTTCAGACATTGAAATTCTTCTTTCTGAATTACTTACACTAGCAGAGAAAGCACAATTTATTGAGGAAACCCATAGGAATACAAATTTAACATCTTGGCCACAATATTATGAAGATCTAGAATTAAATAGTCATGAAAACCTAGTACACCTAAGAAGAGCTAGGGAAAACCTTGTAGAAGCCATGAAATCCTTTGCTAAGATGCCTGATTGCCAAGGAAAATTCAAAAAGTTAAGGCAGGAGATAAATGAACACCCCTCAATCCTCAGGCTTGTCGAAGCTGGGGAAATGATTTGGGGGTTCCAAGACTTAAATGAACCCAACTTGAAGCATATGAGGAGAAAGTTTATTAAGGGCAGTTCCCTACCAATTAGAACATACTTCAATTTGCATTGTTCTGGGTGGGAATCATTAAGTTTGGAAGACCTATGTAAAATTGCTTCATATTTTCATTCAGGAAATCAGGAAGCAAAAGAATCCAAAGAATCCTTTAGAGAAAAAGATGATATCATAAAAAATTTAAGGGAGCAATTAAAAGAGGCTAAACTACCATCAAATAAAAAGAATTAGAGGAAATAAAAAACCTAGCAGCCCTATGTGCATATAAAGCCAGACCTCAGTATCAACAACCCAGAGGAACTAGCAATAACTTTAATAATAATATAAGATGTTTTATTTTCCAGAAATTTGGGCATATAGTGAAAAATTTTCACCTCAAAGCCAAACTTAACAACAACAACAAAAGAAGCAATTATAATAATACATACACAAAATCTAGATACAGCTCTCACAAGAGAGAACACAAATATTGTGATCATCTAGTTGTGCATCATCTAGTCAGCATGCTCCTGACCTGCAGACTATGCAGACTATGCAAAAATACATAGCACAAGGCAAAAAACCACATTATTTCCAAATACTGACAGAAAAACATGATACCTTATGATGCCAGGAAACAGCCCAGGAACATAAGGGGAAGCCCAAGGAGTGTGGCAATGGGAAACGACATAAAAACCATTATATGAGCAGGGAAATACACTATGGAGATGGAAAAGCAAAGATTAAATCTAAGGATCAGATAGAAGAAGAAAATCAAATGATAAAGGATATAATAGAAATAAAACACAGAATTTATGGGATAAAAGACAATGATTCAAAGAGAAAGGAGAAAAATACAAATGCATTTACATAAGACTTTAAATCAAACATAATGACTATAGCACTAACAAATGATAAGGAAATTGCAATATGCAAAGTACCAGTAACAACAGATTAAACTTGAAATCCTCAACACTTAATGACAAGAACATTCCAGATATAAAAGATCATAACATAAATATAGAACATAAACAAAAAGATCAACTAATGACAAATCAAAATGTAACAGTTCAAGAGATAAGCTTAAATGGATGTTCTAAGCAATCTCACACACAGACAGACAATGAAATGAAAGAAAGTGCAAAGCAACTTACAATAAAGACCATTGGAAAGGAAAGAACATTATCCTTAAGCACTGACACAAGCAAACCTCCAAGAGAGTTGGCACATGAAAAGGTTAACAGAGAAAAGAATTGCATTGACATACTAGGACATTCAATCTAAACCCAATAGTAAAAGACTTTAAGCCAAAAAAAATCTCTGAGGAAAAGTTTTATTCAAAAACTTCCAAAATTACAAGTTTGTGTTACTTAGGAATGCCTCCTCCTGGAGAGAACTCTAAATGCATAAGAGATAATCAAACAGAGGAATTACTCACAGAGAACAACAAATCAATCCAGAAAATAATACAGCCAAGCCCTTCCCTTCCATAGCCAATGCACAATTGCAATGGGTTTTACATGTGTCATTGATCAAGACCAATTTCCATATTATTGATAGTTGCAATAGGGTGGTTGTTTAAAATCTACATATTAAACCATATCCCTTTCAATCCATATGTTCAAGCAATTGTTTTTATTTTGTGCTTCTACTCCCACAGTTCTTCCTCTGAATGTGGATAGCATTCCTTCTCATAAGTCTGTCAGAATTGTTCTGAATCAGGGCTTCCAGGTTAAGATGGAGGCAGAGTAAAAAGCAGCTGTTTGACCTCTCCTAACCCATGCATGTAGGACTCCTCAAGAAGACATAAAAACAAATCCAGATGAACGAAGGGACCCCACAAAAGGGTGCAGCATTGAAGGTACATGGAATTGGAGCATTTCCATGCAATAAGGGGGTAAAATAGCTCTCACTAAAATGGGAGCTGAGCCACCCCCTCCCACACACATACCACCTACAGGGCCAAAGCCAGTGCAAAAGAGTTAAAGCAAGTTTGGGGAACCCATTAAGTCATTGGCAGCTACCTGGGGTCACCAGAGCCTGCTCCTGAGAGCAGCAAGACTTAAGACCCCAAGAGGCTAATGAACATATGGACTTTGAACACAGACCTTGAGGGCAGGCACGGACACTGATCCTGAGAGCAGGCACAGGCGAGGACACAGGTCCTGAGTGCAGGTGTGGGCACAGATCCAGAGCACAGCCTCAGACCTTGAGTGGGTCCCCAGTGCAGAGGGGTGCATGATTGTGGAAGCAGTGCCCTGAGACTGTTAAAGGAGCATTAGACAGAGGAACAAGCAAGTGGACCACCAGGAGGCTTGACCCTGAGAACAACTAGACCTGAAACCTCAGGAGCCTAAAAAAACAGACAGACCCTGGGTGTGAGGATAAACTTGAGAGGGCTCTGGCCAAAAATGGCAAGCCAGACTCAGGAAACCCAGAAGAGAAAGATCAAGAAGAAACCTTTAACATTTGACAACTTTTACACAGAAAAAAATCCAGACAACAGAGCAAACAGCAGAGAACAAACAAGTAACCATATCCAAACCTTCCAAAAAAAATGAAAACAGGTCACAAGGTCCTGAAGAGTTCAAATCCGAGATTATGAGAAAGATGGAAGAAATCTGGCAAGAAAATAACAGCTTAAAAGGCAGAATTTCAAAACTGGAAAGTGAAGCAAGTAAATTGAAGACCAGAAATGACCAGATTGAAAAGGAAAACCAATTTCTAAATACCAGAATTGGGCAATTCAAAAAAGATGCCCCCAAATCAAAAGAATTGATAAGCAAATTGTAGACCAAAATAAAAAAGCTGGGAAACAAGATAGACCAAATTGAAAAGGAAAATCAAAAGATTATAGCAGAAAACCAGTCTCTAAAGACAAGAATTGGACACGTAGAAGCCAATGATGTCTCAAGACAGCAAGAACAAATAAAACAAAGTGAAAATTCTGATAAAATAGGAGGAAACATGAAATATCTCAATGAGAAATTGACAGATCAAGAAAACAGTTCTAGAAGAGACAATTTGAGAATCATTAATCTTCCTGAAAAAGCAGAAATTAATAGAAATTTGGACTCTATACTAAAAGAAATTATTCACCAAAACTTCCCTGAAGTTCTACAAAAAGAAGGCAAAATAAACATTGAAAGGATCCATAGATCACCCTCTACACTAGCCCTGAAAAGGCAACCCCCAGGAATATAATAGCCAAATTCAAGAGCTTCCAAGTAAAATAAAACATTTTACAAGAAGTCTGAAAGAGACAATTCAGATATCAAGGAGTACCAATCAGGATAACAAAGGACCTGGCAGCCTTCACACTAAAAGACCACAAGGTTTGGAATATGATATTCAGAAAGGCAAGAGAATTGGTTCTACAACCAAGGATCACCTACCCATCAAAACTGTCTGTATACTTCCAGGTGAAAGTTTGGGCATTCAACAAGATAGATTTCCAAGTATTTGCACAGAAAAGACAAGGACTAAATGGAAAGTTCAATATCCAACCAAAAAAATCAAGACAAACATGAAAAGGTAAATAGGAAAGAGGAGGGAAAATAAGAAAACTCATATTTTTTAAATTTGCCTCTCTAAGGGCTTCAATAAGATCTAATTATTTATATTCCTATGTGGAGAAATGTTATGTATAATTCTCTGTAGTGAACTCTATTCACTATTGTAATATTCACTATTATAGTAATTAGAAGAATTATTCACAGGGAGATGTTGGAATTCTAAAGAGTCTAAGATGATATAGGAGGTGGGAAAGAGGGGGGTGAATAGTAGAAGACAACAAGAGAAACTTGAAGGAAGAAGAAAAAAAGGATATTCTATTACACAAAAAGAGGGCATGGGAAGGGGAAAGGATGAATACTATTATAAGAAGGAGAGGAAGAGAGCATTTAGTGGTAATACTTACACTCAGTGGAATTAACCCTGAGAAGGAAGAGTAGCTATATCCATCGGGATGTTAAACTCTACCTAACCCTACTGAGAAAGTCAGAAGGGATAAGTCAAAGGGAACAGGGAGTGGGGAGGTCAAAATAGGGAGGGAAGGAAAGGGGGAGGGAATTTATTAGGCTTTAAAAATAAAAATAGGGGAATAGTAAGGGAGGGAGTAGAAAGGGAAATAAATCAAGGGAGGGGGAAAGGATTACTGGCTTAAAGCGAACCACTGATTTAAAAGGAAATAGAGTTCAAGAAGGAATTCAATTCGATAGTAAAACCCTACTAGTAGGAGATCTAAATATTCCTCTTTCAGATCTAGATAAATCAAACCAAAAAATAAATAAGAAAGAGGTAAGAGAGGGGAATGAAGTCCTAGAAAAATAGATTTAATAGATATGTGGAAAAAAAGAAATAGGGACAAAAAGGAACACACCTTCTTTTCAGCTGCACATGGTAAATTCACAAAGATTAACCATATAATAGGGCATAGAAACATTGCAAACAAATGCAAAAGAGCAGAAATAATAAATGTAACCTTCTCAGATCATAATGCAATAAAAATAATAATTAGTAAGGGCGCCT